>NC_142387.1:4710160-5010160 GCF_059441005.1 Hippichthys cyanospilos | reverse complement strand
TAAAATTCACCAAAATGTGACAAGCTCAGCTGGGATATTAAGAAATTAAAAAAAAAAAAAAAAACTTTCTCAATATCCCATCTGAGCTTGTCCACGAACAAGGCACTCGTTTTGTTCACCGATTTTTACTGTGGTCTTTTGCACTTTTCAACTTTACACGCTTCAACCACACATTGCCACCAACAGTTCACGCCGTAGAACTAACAAACATATAGTAAAACATTAGTTACAGCTAATATAGTACATATTCTCATATATATATATATATATATATATATATATATATATATATATATATATATATATATATATATATGTATATATACATGGATTCTCAAAATTAAAACATTCTTAAAAATTCAAAAATAAACATTATTGCTCGTATGGACTTGTAAATGATGCCAAGGTCACTGGAAATGTAAATTAAAAAAAACAAACCTAAAAAGACCTCTCTTCGCACTCTTTACCAGCATACCAGCATCATCCCAGCCAAATAGAAGAACTGCATTCACATTTTCAACTGCTAAAATTGATATGATTCATTTAAAAGTGTTACGAGTGTTTTTTTTTAAATTATTCTTTACAAAATGTATTTTGAATTGAATTGAGAATTTGATTGAAGTACAGAATTTTCTATACTTGTGTGACTCTTTACAGGCGCCAACGGTCTGGCCAATCCAAGAGACTTCCTGTGTCCGGTGGCATGGTACGAGGACCGTCATGTGTCCACAGGTTACACCATCATCAATAAATACCAAGGGAAGCTCTTCGCCTGCCAACAGGTGTTTTGTGTGCTTTTTTGTGTACTTGTACTTCAAAATTGTCCAGCGTGCCAAGTTTGTGCCCTATTACCCCATTTGAGGTTCGCATGCGCTTCAGTAAACACCAGCAAAGCACGACAGTGACTAACAGCGATGAAACTGTCCCAGGAACGCATGCGATCCATTAGCCGTCATCGCTGAGTAATTTACCATCCCTGGTGATTTAATATCAAAATGTTTCCACCTCAATTATGCATCTTAATCACTCATAATTAGTTAAGATGTTTATGAGTTGCAGAGGGGAAAACTAATAAGGTGTTTCTTGTGACATATTTGACTTAGGGAATCATTCCCAACACCTCCTCCTGAAAATTTCCTCAAACAAAAAATGTATGAGAAGGAGCCAGTGGGTCAAAGGTGGCAGGTTCTTTTTTTCTGATGCATGGTTCCGTGGGGGGAAGGTGGGCTCATCTCAGGGAAGATGCTCCCATCTTTTCCTGCTGTTTTGTCCCCCTGCCGAGAACTGAAATTGCTCAAATTAACTTATTATTTGCTTGACTGGGCCAATATGTTTTTTTTTGTACAGTTTGTGTGTATGTGCAACTCTCTTCCAATTCATTTTAATAAAATCTAGTTTAGCCACCACAAGTGAATGTTCAGGAATAATTGTGCACCAGGTTGACCAAAGATCTTTGAGTGCAACAGCCAGTCTACGTGCTTGTGTTTAGTTGATTTAGCTTATGTCATGGACCAGGACTTATTGTCAGTGTGTGGAAGCGTACGTGGTAATGTGTGTGTAAAGAGTGTCAAGGTCAAGAAGACAGCTTGAGTTGTAATGAACTATATCGATTTTAGAGCTGCTGCTGTTGTATTTCTTTTTCTCAACAGAGCAATGCTACAAAATTGCTTTTTTTTAACAATCAAGATAAAAAAAAAATAGCTCTGCACCCACTGTTACTGTTGTACATAGCCCCCCCCCCCTTTCCATCAACCGCGATGATCGTTGAAATGATAAAAGTTTGTGAAAGTTTGATTTTTGTTGCCAATTACTGAGTTATACCCAAACTTGCCTCACAAAGAACAAACAGAAGAGGACAAGCGCATTTTATTTCACAAAATACTTTCATTATGACTATTTCCCTCCCATACCTCCTTTATGTTGTGCAACACCACCCCACACTACAATGACATCATTCATTGTTGGTCCTCTCTGTGAAAACTTTAATCTGTTTTGTGCCGTTGGTCGAATTGTCATGTTTTGTTATGTTCTTAGGATTTCTCTCCCTTCAACGTGGCCGCCTGGCACGGCAACTACACACCATACAAGTACAATCTCAACAACTTTATGGTCATCAACTGTGTGGCCTTCGACCATGCGGTGAGTCTTATTTGTAAAATATATATATATATATATATATATATATATATCCAGCACTTCCTTGAGTTCATTTTCATTGCTAATCTTATTTTAGGATCCATCCATCTTTACCGTGCTGACGGCCAAATCTACCAGACCTGGTGTGGCCATTGCCGACTTTGTCATCTTCCCTCCACGCTGGGGTGTGGCCGACCACACCTTCCGTCCACCGTATTATCACCGTAAGGCATAATATTTTTGTACATTTGGGAAAATACGTGAAATATGAATATGGTGGTCGTTTGTGGTCATCTTTTTAAGGGTAGTAAGTCCCGAGGGTAGATAGATACACGCCTTTTTAAGTTTACTATGTTACACTATAAAGCTCCTAGTGTTGTGCAATAGCTTCCTCTGCTGTTATTTTAAGGTAACTGCATGAGTGAATTCATGGGGCTCATCAAGGGCCACTATGAAGCCAAAGAGGAAGGTTTCCAGCCGGGAGGGGCCAGCCTCCACAGCATCATGACCCCACACGGCCCTGACGCTGAATGTTTTGAGAAGAACGCCGTGGCTGAGCTCAAACCCGAACGAGTGGCTGAAGGAACCATGGTAAGACGTTTGATCGAAACAGCTTACGAATAGTATGGGGCAAATTGACATTTTCTTCCTTTTTGCCTTCTTCAGGCGTTCATGTTCGAGTCGTCCTTCAGTATGGCTGTGACCAAGTGGGGTCTGGAGACGTGCCAGAAGCTTGACAAGAGCTATTACCAGTGCTGGGAGCCTCTATGCAGCCACTTTAACCCCAACTGGAAGCCGAGAAAACCCTAGATAATGGGAAATTGAGACCCATTGCAAAGCTAAAGATATTTTAATTTCTAAAAAGATTTTTCATCCACTTTGGTTCCCAATATTCACTACTCTGCTTGTGGCATTTATAATGCTAGTTTGGAATGGATCCTTTTTTAAAAATTGGAAACAAAACAGAACATTCATTGGATAGGAAAAAAAATACATGTGTGTTATTATTCCATAACTGCCAGTATATTTATGATTTATGACTGATATCACCTTCATGTGCATTGAATTAAAACATGATTCTCTCCCAGCATTCACCAATCTCAGCGTATAAAGCACTGGTGTCAAACTCAAGGCTTGGGGGCTAGACTTGGCCCATGACATCCTTTTTTGTAACCCTCGAAAGGAAATTGCGCATCAACTTCATATTTCTAAATGACCAAAAGTGCAAATTACCTTCACATTTGGCCCATGACATCCTTTTTTGTAACCCTCGAAAGGAAATTGCGCATCAACTTCATATTTCTAACTGACCCAAAGTGCAAATTACCTTCACATTTAAAAATGTTGATATATTGCAAGAATTACTCATTGCCAATTCCATTGTGACTCTATTTGTCTGTATTTGGTACACGCAGCATCCACTTCAACCTGTGGGCCTGGAAGGCGGCTCCTCCCTCCTGTGGTCCCTTCTGAAGGTTTCTAATTTTCCCCAAATTGGGCTTTTGAGTTTTTTCTTCCCCTTCTGGGAGCTTTGACAGGGGATGCTGTTGTGTACCTTTCACTGAAAAGATGTCTCTGTATGACTTCTTTTTTCGAAAGAAGTCTCAACATGACCTCTTTTCATCTGTGAAGCCTTTTGAGACGTCGGTGATTCAGGGCTATGCAAATAAAATTTGATTGATTAATATGAAAATAAATATAATATTTATTAGCCTCTAATTTCAAAACTCAATGTTCCAGCTTTGGCCTTCCTGTGTGGAGTTTGCAAGTTCTCCCCATGTTCGTGCACATCCTTTCTGGCTAGCTCTGCCCTCCCTTCCTAAAAAACATGAATGGTCAGTGTATTGTTGCAATCCTAGTGAGGATAAGTGCTGACGAAATGGATAGATGAATGTAAGATGAATTGATCATACATTAACTTAGGCTCAGTTAGGGCTAGGTAATAAGGCCAAAAATTAAAATCTCAATTTTCTTCAATCATTCCAGACGATTACAATGAAACAACCCCCTAACAAAAATATATTTGTTAAAAAAATCATGGAGAATATTCAGACACAAGTCATGAATCCTTATTTAAAACCAGTTTTAATGTGAACTTAACATTCATAGCTTGTAAAAAGTAAAAACTATTCATAGCTTAACCTTTTTCTACTTGGTCGACTGAAAACCTCAACTGTGCTCAAGTCTCTGGGAACGACAAATCATGACTCACCTGTTGGTCATGTGATCTTAACAAGCAGAGCCTTGATTGGGTGTTACCTGAACTTTTTGCTTTCTGGACAAAATATTAACTTTTTACTGCTAAAAATGGCTAAATAAGTGGACAATCCTTTTAAATGACCAAATGAAGTGGTTAGGATCTTAACTTGGCTAATTTTACAAAACAATTTATTACCCAGCCCTATTTACACTAATAATGGCCCTTCAAAGAAAAATAACTTGTGGCCTGTGACAAAAAAAAAAAAAGATACCTCTGATAGAAAGCCACAACATCTTATATTATGACTGTCTACTTTTATTTTGTTAATAATTACACACAACAAAATAAGAGGAAGGGTGTTTTTTTTTTGTAAAGTGGAGCTCACGATGATAAACTGAACTTGCGTTCGTGAGTTCCGTCTTTAATGCGTTGCTCTCTCCTGTCCTGTAAAGAAACAAAATCAACATATGTTGAGGAAAGCAGGTAATCAGGCTCAATTTGAGCTTATTATCATTTCGCTCTATACACACATCATTAAATCCAAACATTTAACTAGAGCACGTACCCTGTCAGTCTTAAAGACATAGTAGAATAAGAAAAGAGGGAAAACCCCAAACATGGCGCCCAACAGAGACGTCTTGAATGTGGGCCGGAAGTGTTCATATGGGTTGGCACGGGCGTACACCCAGCGTGTCAGGGCAGGATCTTCCTGTTACAAAATAAAGCACTTTTAAAGAACTCCTTGAATAGTTTATTTAAAGATCATTTTCTGCAAAATCATAATGGACGTGTTGTTGGCTACATCTCACCCTCAGACTCCTAAACCTGTGATCGCATCCCCTTCTGCCTGTGTCTTACAAAGGACCCCCGGTTTATGACGTCCCTGGCTTGCATTTTTTTTTTCACCTTACGATGTTGACCTCTGCATTTTTTTTGGTCCCCTCTTTATGCCAGTTTTTTTGTGTTACAACAAAAAGTCCTCCTCAAACATGGCGGTCAGTGTGCGTGCGTGGCTCTGCGTGTTGCTCCGTGCTCATACGGCTATACACGCGTCACCTCTTACGTCACTAAAATGCTGCTCTGCCATTGGGACTGAGAGACTGGTCTGCTATTGGTCGGCGTCACGGAAGCATTAAGATGCTGGTCTGCTATTGGTCGGCGTCACGGTTTCCAAAATGGCGGAACGTTAAAGTTTTGTTCGCCTGAGTGCTTACCAAAACATATTTATAGTGCATTTTAGTGCTTAAATCAAACATGGGTCCCAAGATTGCTAGTGATGTTAAAGAGAGAATTAAGAAGATGATATAAAGATGAGATCATCAAGTATAATGAAAAAGACTTAAGATAGGCTAGGCTACCTTCACTATGGAATATGGCTATAACAAGCTCTCACAGCACTCAAAAGGTAAATCAATCATTTCTACATTTTTTTTTAATTAATGATGTTATTTAATTGTACACATGTATATTATTTATAAGTAGCACTCAATATATTATTTTGATACAAATTTTTAAGATGTATGTACAATATTTGCCTTTTTACTTGGTGTTTTACACGCATTTGCTATTTAAAATAGGTTTGGATTGCCTGCCATACGGCGAATTCGTGTTACGATCCCAACCGCGGCACAGATTAATCTCTTAAACCGGGGACCCACTGTACTATGACGCTAGGGCGCTGTATTTTATTTTTTTTTCCTTATTGTGCCTATGTATGCCAGACTTCTCAAATGGTGGGGCGGGCTCCCCTGGGAGGTGGGAAGGCTGTGGATGACCCCCTGGGAAAAGGATTTGATTTTTTTTTTTTGCCATGTGAAGTGCAATTGTGATATAATAAGTATTGGAATCTTTTTTTGTCAGGTACTTTGATGCACTTGGGTTTTTTTTCTGCTTAGACAAACCTTTAACCTCCGTAAATGCTATAAAAATAGTTAATAGCTGTTAAAAGTTGATTTATATTGCTTTTTACTTTAGTCAATGTTAAAAAGTGTACAACTTACTAATACAATTTTTATAGATAGTAATGTTTATAGTCGGCGTGGAAAGTGGGGGGGGGTGCAGAATATAATTGAGAAGCACTGACGTTTACTAACATTAACAAAAGTTCATCTAATAAGGTTACATATCCTGATGAACGTATGCATTCTTTTAATTTGTGGGCGGGGTAAAAAAAAATATACACAATACTGCATTTTGATTCTGTATTGACAAGTACTTACTTATTGCGAGTGGATCTGCAAAGTAATAATCTCGCGCTAAACGTTTAGTTATGTTACCTCCTTCGCTATTTTACTTATTACCAACAATTTATAAAAAGTGTCAAGTTGTCAATAGTGGTTACTGAATTACGTAATCATGACTTAATAATGCGTTATCCTCAATATATAGAGTTCTCCTGTTAACACAACAGCACCGTCCAGCGGGCGTCAAAATTGTGCGGCCGCAACGTCCCAAAATATAAAATCTTGAACGAATAATAAAATTAAATGTTCAAATCAATTGGGCTTTTGCAACGTTTACAGATTAGCCTGTTAGCTCGACTGTTTCTCCAAGGGTGACATTGTTAGCGTTGTGGTAAGCACTTACAATAAGCTCTTTTCTATGCGGGTTGTTGAGTTGCATCTGGTACTGCCTCTTCAGGTTCGCCCGCAGTTTCGCCCTGGCCTCCTCTGCCCGCCGATACTCCGGCGAAATATTAAAATATTCATTTGGATCCAAAGTTATTGGCCTTGTTGCCAAGGGCGCTTCTTTGTAGTTCGCCATGACAGTTTGCTAACGACGGGTCGCGAGAATACAGGATTCTCGCGTTGTTTGGTGGCCTGCAACGCGACGACAAATTCTCGCGTGGACTTATCCGCCATCTCCATGGAAACAGTCACGGCACCAGTGACAACAACGAACGCAAACGATTGTTCCGCGGAAAAGGAATCCACAGGTGGTGACGCGTTAATAGACGAACTTCACACCGTTTGATCACTCAAAGAAAATCGACGAGAGCGGGTGACGTTTGATGTTTTTTTTTTTTTAAATTGGGGACGTTGTGCCACATTTTGCTTGTGGTTTTAACAACTTGGGTATCGATGACGCTCTGAAAGGAAATACATTACCAAGTTTTCCGCCTAACTATGAGCACAGACGATAACGCAATGGACCAAGAAGATATGCTTGATCCCGACGGCAATGATCGTGCTGAGGATAAAGCTGTTGATGATACAGTCGATATTGATAAAGGTGATGACGGTATTGCTGATGATGGTGCGGGTGCCGTTGATGGTGATGATGATCCTGATGGTGCTAATGAGAATAATGATGTTAAGCCTAACGATAATGAAAATGAAGATGAAGAAGAAGAAGATGACGATGCTGCTGTTGATGATGATAACGACGGTAGCTTGACAGAAGGAGAAGGCGATTTGGAGGCGACAGTCAAAACCATAAATGAGCGCGCGAGAAGAGCTCATGTGGTTTCTTCCGGGCATGATAACTTCACCGCCGCCTCTGAACTGCGTGTCACCGCAGACGACTTTACACGTAATTTTCTCAGTCAAATGCGGATGACTGCAACTCTCGACACTTTCCAAACGGAGTGGACGGAGTTGGTGCAGAAGGGTTTGCTAAACACCAAGCTCATCGGTGTGGTTCCGGATATTTATATCCACAATCAGCGTTTGCACAACGAATTGAAGAACGCTCTGCGTGAGAAGGAGGAATACCAGCGGGCAGCTTCCACTTCCGCCGAGACGCTGGCGAGGGCGCAGAAGGCCCGAGATATGCAGTGGGCAAAGCGCAAAGGTGCGACCCAAGAGAACAACCGCCTGGTGGACGAGACCAAGAGGCTCAAGGCCCAGTGCCAAGCATACGAACCTGCGATCAAGAAGATGGATGACAAGTTGCAGATCATTGTAGAGCAGACCATGCGTGCTGCTCTGGGGAGGGACAAGGCTGTGAACTTTGCTCAAAGTCAACCGTGTCTCCCCATTGTTCAAAGAGATAAAGCACAGAAAACCAAAAAACCTTTCGAAAAGCTCACTTAATTACAGTTATAGCAAAAGACTCTAAACGATCCTAAGACATGTAACTTTAATTCGATAACGGATAAGATACTTATGGGATGATGAAGACGACGATGATGTTCGAAAAAGCAGTCAATTGTGTTTGTTGAAACGTTGATGCTTGTGCATTCGTAATTAAACCAGTAGAGGGCAATCTCTACTAAGCAACGCTATCACACAACTATGACGTCATGTTTCAGTGCCAAAAGTACAATTCATTACAAAGGTACAGGTACAGGCATGAAATGGTAGCGGTTGGTGCCAATGTAGTTGTGTTTTTTTGTATTAATGTTTTTTATTGATCATTTTGATCATATTATTGTCTATGGGAATAAAAAGTAATCAAGTTTGTTTTTACTGAGATAAATATATGTAGAAGTCAATTGAATATTTAACCACAGAAAATAATAAATAAAATGTCAGACCTGTTCTTAAAAATTAATAATTATAAATAAATATTTTTCCACGGAAAAATATTCAACTTAAAGTGTCCTCTTTTGGGATCATAGTAGAGATCTGCTCACAAAACAGGCACATATGTGACAAGTTGAGTCGAATCTTTCTAGAATGGGTGAGAATCTGGGCTTTCAAATTAATTAAATTGAATAACCGACTAATCATAACATTTGTTTTATGAACTTATATTTTCTTGAAACATTATTTCAATATTTACCCAAATTAATGGCTTTAGAAAATGGATGGGTGGATTTTTAAAGGATTTTTTGCATGTTTGTATATATATGTGTGTGTGTGTGCGTGTGCGTGTGTTTTATTTTACCATCAAACAAAGCATTTTTGGAAGATAATTTTTAATCCAGACATGGCGCTGTGCCATCCATGCCTTATTTCTTTCTTTCTTTCTGACTTGTCTGCTGGAACGTTGTCACAAATTATTATATTCATCTGTATAAAAGTTAAAGCAAAGGAGTACGTTTTGAAAGTGGTCACGATAGCACAGTTTCGAATAAGTTGCTCATGTTCTGATTTATTTGCTCTTAATTTGAAAAAAACAAATGCATTGTTCCTGTTGAGTCATTAAAAAACAAATACCATTTGCTAATAACTGCAGAAAACCTGCAGAAATCTAACAGAAATCCTGAAATTCCTTCACGTACCCATACCCATTTGAGATGCCCAAGCATAGCAAACAAATTGTCTGTCGTATTGCCTTGGTTACAAAGATGCTTAATCAGCGCTTTGAAAGCTGCAGTGTAGGAAAAGCTGACGAAATGATTGATTCCCCTCCAGGACATCTGAAGTGCCACCCGTCTTGCAGTTAGGAATCAAAATTCACAGGGAGTTCATACTTCCCTTGGCCAACAAGCATCAAGCCTGTCAACACAGTGGCCAGAGAGACAGTTAACCTCGTGAATTATTCATGTCTGAAGTCTTTAGTTGACTTCTGAGCATATACAGAAGAGCTTTTTTTTAACAAATAGACTGAACATGTTGACGTGATGAAAAGCTAATGTTCCATTGTTGCTGCTACTTTAAAATTGAAGTCACGCGTAGAAAACTACAGCCACATCCCTAATATGGTTTTTCTCCTCACCAGATCTCCTTCAAGTGGCTTGTAGACTTACAGACAGTGACCTCATGCTGTTCTTTATTCATAATATTTCCTGCCTCAAAGATTCCATGAGTCTCTTGCCTTTGAGGAATGTTACAGGAATTTAATGTTCCACCCTTGTTTTCAGTAACGGCACATAAAGACTTTGCAATTTCCCCAAATGGTATGAAACAAGTCAGTGAGGCGATGGTTAAAGGAGGCGAAAGGTACATTTTGTACCACCCAGACTGCCCTACTTGTTTGTTCTAATCCTACCTCTCAACTTCCTTCCTGCACTGATTATAGGAAGTTTTCAACTTTGTGGCCACATCAGAAATACCTCACGGTCATGGGATTTCCACCCTCGTTTGCCATACTCCAATTCTGACCCACCAATGCTCTTCACATCCTGCAGACACTTTGGTGTCTCCTTACTTTCTGATGTGCATTTTTTTATGAATTGCATAGGCAGCAACAAAATTGCTAAGATTCGGTTACTGTCTTTTTCGTAAAACATTTCAAAGAGAAACAGCACCCTCTAGTGGTGCAGCACCAACCTCGGTGCCCCCAAACATGGTCATGACAACCAAAATGCTAATTTGCCCAAGGTCGATACTTCAGCTGTAGTCATCAAGGAAATTCCCAGATTTTGAATTGATAAATTATAGTATTTGTCTTAAATGCACCCAGATAGATTGTGCATTTTTATTTTTTTCTTAAAAAGATCCATCCATCCATCCATCCATCCAGTTTAACTATCACGACCTATCTCGAGGGTCTGGGTTTTAATTGAGTCTATCCCTGCTGACTTTAGACCGGGGTCAATGCTGCGGCGAGTTCCTTGACTGATGATTTGTCTTAGTGGAGCAATTTGCTCTCCCGCAGATGAATTTAACCAATTGTGTAAACAATTGTAATTGACGCTTGTTCACGATTAGATGAGTACATTCAATGGTGGTTAATCAAACTATTAATTCCTGGAATTAAAGGTGCTAATTTCTCCAATGCCTAAGTGATATTGACAAAGCAGGCCAACAACTCTCATCCAACAACGATTTGGTGAGAACATTGGCACAGGAATTTTAGAAATATGGTTTTATGGGTGCGTAAAAGACAAATGTTATATTTGATCTGCTTTTGGCCAATTTCTTTCTTGCATTTTTCTTTTCAGTATTTTTTTTTTCCCTGCTGAGTAAGACCCATTCACAAAAACTATGTTTACAGCATTAGGGCAAAAATGCTTCCAGCAAAGATAGTAAATATTGCAACATAATGGTTGACATGCAGAGACGGACTTCTAAAACATAAACCATGAGCATTAAAATGTCTGGACTTAATAAGATGATTGTAAAGCAAACTCAAGAGGAGCTTTAAGTGATTAAATGTAGCAAGAATTTAAGGAAATGCAGACTAATCCTCCAAAATGAGTCACTATTTCATTTAAACCTGACTGCACTAAAGGGACTATAAGAAATAGTGACAACACCCCACAGACAGCAGACAGGGGCGCTTATGCTTTGGGAGTAAGGATGTTGTAAATGCACCATTTTAAGTTGTGTGGAGTCTTAAAAATCTTAGGGACAAAAGTAACCCCAAATAAGACAAAGAGAGATTGACACAATTTATTATGGTTCATTTATTCCCAAAAAGTTGGGTCAAGCTTGACCTCTTGCTATGAAATTGGGAAAAACTCGTGATCTGGCCTTAACCGCAGTACAAATCTCAAGATCTCATTTAGCTTATGTTTCATTTCCCGAGGCATCGTCTGCTTGTTATTTCTACTTAACTTTTTTTTTTCCCCGCATTCACTGTTATACAAAAGAAACACCTGAAGTCAGTTTAAATGTGTTGTATGCTTTATGAGGCAGGGGTAGAACCAACTGTAATGATTTTTTCATCTGCAAGGTTAACGGTGTTTGTATTATATTTCATTTTTATTCCACTTAATACAGCATAAAGCACAATTGTTGGTCTGCCATGGACAGTTCATTGTCGTACGTGGTCATGTCATCACTAGAAAACGTTGCGTAAAATAACCACACCAAAGAAAACATTACAATATTTACATTGCATTGTTTACATTATATCTTACATTACATTATTACATGCAGGGCATTTCAAAAATGCATTTTAAATGCATTGAATTAAAAGTAGAAACAAACTTGTTACAGAAATAAATCCCAGAACTGACGATTAAGTATAATTTATGAAGATTAGCGTTTCGTATGATGGCTTTTGTTGGTGTTGATGGTCTATCATTTGTGGCCTCTTGTAGTATTCCTTTTCCTTGAAAGTAGTCATGGATTTGTTCTGTTGGGCTCTTGATTCAATCCAAAAAATTTTTGGGGACGAGAAGGACAATTGGGGGGGAGCCGTCGTGCCCGCCCGGGACATTCGCCGCTGGATAGGCCAAAACATGGAACAAGTTGAGGGTGGTTTGTCTGTCTGTTTTGTCTCCCCCCATCAGGTGGCCTTAAGACTGTTAGTTGAACTTGATTGGCAGCTCAAGGACATTCTTATACACACACATTCACAGACTTCAAAACACAATCTCCACCCATGTGACGTGACAATGCTGTGAAAGCGCTGGGGCCACTGGGTGCTTCATGGCCCCCTACTATAACCCCCCTAACCTCCATCTTCATGTTTCTGTGAGATATGTTGTTGTGTCTTTTTCTCTTGCTGCATGTGCAGGGATATTTTTCCTAGACTTTAGCCATGGGATTCATTTTGAGGCAAGACTCCCTTTTTTATTTCCCCCATTTTCTTTTCCCCATGTAAGAAGTTTCATACTATTAACACAGCGCTGCATCGTGGCGAATACTGCCGGGCATTGTCGTTTTGTCTTTCCCTGTCAGTCAATTGTATTGAATGTTTATTGGATGGTCCGAGCTCATAAGTCAAAAATTCTCTGCCTTGTAAAGCAGGTATTGACGATAAAGGCTACCTACCTACCCTTTTGCCATGGCAGGTCACATTTAATGGTATAATCCAAAGTTTGAGTAAATAAAAGATGTTGGTCCCTTTCGACCTAGTGGTTTTTAGATTGTAGGTTTGCCCTGTACAGTGGCAGGTGGGTGTACACATACACTGTAATGTGTTGCATTTATTGTATAACCATCACATCAGATTTATGTAAATGTGACATTAAAATGATGAAATCTATATGTAGGCTGGCAAACAAATAATTTATTTATGATACAAGCAAAATGTGCCATGAAAAAGACTCCCACACACATTCATGCTGTAAGGCCCTCGTGCAGAGGAGTTACACATGGAGCACAAGAAACAGAACATCCATTTCCTGCTTTCTTGTTTTATGCTTTCATCTGAAGAGCATAAGTGATGATGCTGTGACAGCACTTACAGGACGGTTTTGGCGGACTCCGGGCACTTCTGGGAGGCGCGGTGTCAGGCGAGAAGAAAGGGGGCAGGGGGTGATAGAAGACAAGAGCCTCTCTTGATCCGATCGGAGGCGGCAGTGAGATAAAAAAGGGGAACGAGGCGAATCCAGACCGAACGCGTGGTCACAATATGCGGTCAGCTTGAAAATAGATGAGAGGATCCACAGCGGGGACACTGGGAAGGGAATACCTCACTTTCACTGTCAATCACCACAAAATCACACAGGAAATACGCTAAAAACAATCTGCGCTTTGATCACAAGATGAAATGAAAGTAATATTTTGATTGTAGACTACAAACTTGGGTTGGTTTAGCCTTCCATTTAAACGGACCTCAACCGGTGTCAACTCAGCTTTATCCTGACTGCCATCATTCAATAAAAGCTGTCATGGTGGAAGCTCGAAGATGTGAACTAACTGGTTTGAAAACCCACATTCCGAATGGTTTGGCAAACGATCACAAGCGTTTCTGTTTAAGAAATGACCCAAACCTTCTCCCTCATTTCGTGTTGTTTATGACGAGAGGCTCTTGTCAACAAGCGACAAACATGTATACAGTGGTTTCTAGTGCCTGCAAAGCACATTGACCGTAAAGCCCACTAACTACATACATGCCATACAGGAAACCGTCCAATAATGCATGTCGCTGATGACACCATTCCCCATGCCCAGATTACTGCTTTTTGGCTACAATTGGCTTCGACGCGCAAACCTAGGCAGTCACCATGACTCACAAAAATTGTTTGTGTGTGACAAATGCTCGGTTGGAACACCCTTCTTGCGCCATGATGACAGAATGGCTCTATTTGTGCCCACTGTCCACAACAATATAGTAGTTTTGTGGCTGGGGGACCTTTGTAGTATTTTGTCATCAGTTGGACATCATGAGGAGTTTTCCAGGCACAACGTTGTGTGTTGTGGGTGTTGCATTTTGTTATTTTGTCCTTTTGTGGTGCAATTGTTCCAAATGGGAGTAGTGACTCTATTGTACTTTTATCCTCAGTGAGTAGTAATTTAGTGTTGGTGTAGAGTCGTTGGGATGTTGGTATATAGATTCATAAATAGCTAAGGCGTAGTAGAGAGATAAGTACAACAAGTAAAGAGGTAGGTTCTGTTGGAATTTGGGATGTTCCAGAAGTAGGTAGGTTGGTAGGTTGTGAAGTATATTTTGGGACGTTCATTTATTTTTATTCATCTCTTCAGTATTTTGCAAAAGTCTCATTGTATTGGTTTTTGTCAGTGTAACTTCTAAGTCAGATAACAGAGACAAAGGCGTTCCTTTTGGGCCTGCCTTGGGGGCTTGGGGTTGCTAGACCCCTGACCCTCTGACCACTTGACCAATGAACATTTGCCCTGAACACGTAATTTAAGTAGAAAAGGAGGAAACAGAGGGGTTTAAAGAAAGAACAAAGGGCCAAGTGGGCTTTCGCTAGTTTGATCTCATGAATGAGCCTGCTTAACATCAGCAGTATGAAACTAAAGAATACATCTTTTTTTCAACCAAGATGCCTGAGTCCATGAAGTCTTTATTTTCATCACCAACCAGCATTGCCTGGCGGCACATTCCAGGAACGCAGCCGGGCCAGAACCACTACAAGCTTTAAAGAAATTCACCACAGTAGGTAGGTAGGTAGAGAGTATAGATTGATAGGCATGTAGGTAGGTACACTGTCAGAAATAAGGTAATACATTTGGTCTAAAATGTAGGTACTGTTGGTGCTGGGATGTTACAGAAAGTTAATGAGTTAATAAAGACACACATTCAGGGAACCACGGGCAGCATAAACACACTTAAACAATACAAATTTGTGACCTTATGATAAAAAAAAAAAAAAAAAAAGTTTAACATTACATGGTTCAATGCATCCTGGGAACTGGAAATTGTGCAATCAGCCCAGAAGTACACAAAAAAGACTTTTTTTTCTTCCTCACAAGAACTGTTGACAGTTTGTTGAAAGTGGGTTGGGCTGGTCTGGATTACAACTGCTTCTTTTAATGTCTTTAAACTGTAATTTGTACAACCGTGGACTGTTTTGCAAGGCATTTGGAGGGCCTTGCTTAAGTTGTTTGCAATTTTACATGCAAGAAAAAAGACACAGACACGGTTCCTTTGCCAGTTTGTACTGTTCCTCCATTTATCTATTTTCTTCAGCCGCTAATCCTCAGTAGGGTTGCTGGAATGCTGGTGTCTATCCCAGCATTTGGAGTGTCTAATATACCCTCGAAGCATTTTGGGGGGGATGTGGAAAAAAAGCGGAGGGGCCAGAGAAAGCCTATGTGGGCATGGGGAGAACATGCAAACCCCACATAGGAAGGTCAGAGCCGAAGATGAACCTGGGTCTTGTGAACTATGTGCTGGACATGCTAACCAGCCTGCCACCGTGTCACCATTTTGTACCGCTAAGTAACTGGACTCGCACACCAAATCAGCAATCACTGTTCACTTAGCATTTAACCACCGAATCCACTCAAATTCGAGTAGTTTTGCCAAGAAACATGTATAAGTCAAACAAATGAGAAACCCTATCTGATCATAGATGTAAATGGAAAGGCACTTTGTGCACACCATATGTTTTCTAAAGCACTTTACCAAGCCATCATATCGACATTTTGGAAACATATTCATCGTGTACCAACCTCAGGCAATGAGCTTCTGTAGCGACGTCAAGTTATAGCAATATATTAATTTTTAGATTGAAAATCATTACAAAGATGCTCCAGGCCTGCTCCCCGTGGATAAAGGCAAAAACAATGGCAGAACCCAGGGTGTTTTTTTTTCATTTTAAGTAAACTTTTAAGTCCATCCAAATCTCTTGTACTACCATCTTAGCAGTGAGCTACAAAAGAAGGTCCCAAAGATTCCATAGTCCAGCATCAAACACAACTTCCTTTATGTAGCGCAGCATAAAAGGCCAATTGCAAAGAAACGACAAAGGCGTTGCTACACCGAATGATGTTTTTTATTGACTGCCTAAGAGTTTAATATAATACTTACTATCCGGCTTAAAATGTACAAACACTTCCTCCCTGACTACAATATGCTCAACACATTTGAGCTGAATGGAGAAATTCTTAGTCGTTGTTCATTTCTCATGGCCAATTTGCTACTCATATCGAGTCAGCACTGATTCATTCCATGCTCCTAGTGGTGTCATATGTAGTGTCATATGTCTCAGTCTGCGCGGGCATAAATACAATTTTCTACCTTTTAGTGCAATTTCTGACAAAATTCTGAGGAGGACGCAACAAAGGAGTGAATTGAGGCCACATACTGTGGCTCTAGATGCCTGTGAACCGACATAAGACCTTGGTCTTTTGAAGAGAGTCACTGTCTTTGGCATCCCATATTTATTTGTAACCAAGACAACCACTCACATCTTGCGATCCAGGAGTGAGTAGCTCATTGTCTCTTGTATATTCCCCTAGATGGAGCATATTCAATATCACTAATGCTCTTCTGATTGGAAAAGTAGTGTGCCAAGTTATTCCTTTACTTGCATCTATGAATCTTCAAAAACATCTTAATCGCTGCTTGTTTTGATTTGAAAATGAGTAGCGGATGAGTCATGCAGTTCATTTGGAATGTCCTGTAATTGTAATGTACTCAGTCTGCTCATCAGATTGCCTCACATTGGGTTTTTCTGATGAAACAGTTTTAGATACCAGCCTTGCAGCTTTTATTACCAACCCATCACTCATTCGGTGATTTATTGAATCTCAGCTCACCCTGCCGCTGTAAATAGGCAGAGTTGTTGTTCGAGCTCTGGTTAATGTGCGCACATTGACGTCAGTGTCCTGCAGAAGCACTCCAGCCTAATCTGCTGGTCTGGACCACACTGTTTCCATTTTGTGGACAAATGAATTAAAAGTGACATGAGATATTTGAATAGATGTATTATGATGCACGAAACAGATGGTCTACTCTAAAGTACATTTTTTTCTACGTCTTTCACTCAAACAAACACTTCATTTGCTCTTGGTAGACCACTTACCCTCTTTTCAAACCCTCAAGTGTACCTGCAACATTGGAAAGTGAAGTCTTTGATATTCACTTTGTGAGTCAGTCATACAGCTACGCAGATGTCAGAGTGGGAAATGTGAGGGATTATTTATTACAGGAAATGGCTTAATTGTAAGCATTGTCTCCTGATTTAGAATCTGTACCAAAGGACTCTACACTTTTTTGACGAAATCTTTATTGAAATCTCATAAAACAACAACCACAAAACATTTTTGCAAAAATATAACCCTCAATATCTAATAATATATAATATTAATAATGAACAAGAATGCCTCATGCATCTGTTGCTAAGTGTTTTCATAACATGCAGGCATATCCATACTACAAACTTAGCATATAATTGCTAACTGATCAATAGACTATCTTAGAGCTGAAACAGTAATAATGGACACACACGAACAAACTAACTGCTTGTGTGATTGTCTATTTGTTTTCCTTCTAAGATCTGGACACGTCATTTCCTGTGTATGTTGACTGAACAATAATACCAACAAAGCACTATGCTGTTATTGTCTTCTTCACGCTTCTCTTGGATCTGTCATTCTGTGAAATTCCCTGGACAGAAAACACACACAGCTTTTGAAAAACAATGTTTTTGGTGAAGGGGAAAAAAGGACATTACAAGATGACTTACCAGGAAGGAGAAAATCCCAGTCTGACCGGACATGCCGTATTTGGGCTGCTCGATCTTCACCTGTCTTCTTGCTCTGATCACCTGGGGGAGAAAAGAATTTACTCGCAATGATACGTCCGTCTATTTTAACCCGTTTCTAGAACCCTTGTGTGCTGCACATTGATCCAGCCTGCACAAGGCTCTTTGCCCCAGCTGCGCGTGTGCTCGGAGGTTGTCATGGAGACTCACCTGTAGGGGGTTGGATTTCTTATCGTTGCTAAGGAGGGAAAAGGAGCCGACGCGGGATTTACGTTTGTTCTTCTTCTTATTTGCAGCTTGAGCCAAGTGTCGCCTGGACCTGTCAGCCTGGAGATGGGTTGACATGGCAATTAAACATGTGTGAACATATGCACACAGATCTGTTATGTGGATTTACCTGGATGAGGCTGTTTGGAAAGCCTTTAACAGAGAAAGCTCCAGGAAGGTTGGAGTGACTTGGGTGGGCGTGGCTTCTTCTCTCTAACTGTCTCTTACGCCTGAGCAGAAGCTGCAACAAAGCACAATCACATGTTTTTGTCAGTGGCATCTCTTTGCGTAATTTATTCAGTGACTCGAGAAAATAGATCTTGCAACCCCATGTGTTTTATTTCTCTCTCGACTGACAGAAAATGCGTCACAAATGTGCCTCCATATTAAAAGTGACAAAATAAAAGCATAAAACATTTTGCAGGAGTCACTATAACACAATTTGGTAATAGATTGTTCCCTTTCCACTCTGCACTGCACTTTTTGTGGCATTTTCAAATATATATGTCAACTGTCATGTATTGATAATGTGTTGTTTACGACACTTTACGTCACTGCTTTACGGGAGCACTGCAATAACACTGAAGCAGTCTAACAGCTTGTTAATACTCGCTCTTGTTCTGACGCAAATAAAAGCACTTTTCCATAAAACTAAACCGCTGCTCGTCATACTACATTGACTGAGAAATGGCATTATAAAAGGGCCCTTTTGCCCAGAAGAATGTTTAGCGGCAACATCTCGATCCTCCTTACAATCACAATCGTGTGGATGTGCATGCAATGGAGGGGGGTCCGGTGTAAAATGATGCACAAGGCATGCAGGAGTATACAGAGAAGAAAGTGATGTTTAAGTGGCATTTAAAATGAGAGAACATTGTAAATTGTTTCCTGTTGCAATTCATTTGCGCTTAATTTGAGATGTTATGTCATTAAAAAGGATTCCGTTCTATTTTCTGATACCTGTAGAAACCCATTATGAAATCTCATGTACATCCCGAGGTGCCTCTTGTGGGATTCATACGCTCATTTGAGGACCACTGATCTACATCTGTGGTTAATTCTTTTTAATGCAGAGAAAGGAAAAGTTAAGAACAAATCAGGTAGAACATGAAACAATTTATTGCTTGTGTAATTGTCTCTCCTTTGCAAAATGTTATGTGCCTTTTTTTTGATAAGTTTTGTGCAATTCTCTGGTAGACGAGTCAGAATACTTGAAAAAAAGGTTCTGAACCACTGATCTAAATGACTTGGGAAAGAATCAAGTTATTTTATGATGTGAAATGACGCCATCATTTAGGTCTAAATCTTTACTTTGGTTTTATTAGCTGTCCAAATCCATTCATGGTCATACAAATCATTTCCTGCATTTCTTATTGGTCAGAGCATAAACAAGGAAATGTTATCGATCATGCCGGTGTTCCCAAACAAATGGACTGTCAGCATGAGAGGCAACAGGTTTCCAATTTGGACTTCGTGGTCAATTTATTACACTTTTGCTGGTTCTTGCCTTCATCAATAATTCATTTTCTGCGCCAAGTAATCATGCAAAATAGGATACATTTCTTTTTCATCTATCTTTCTGACCTGAGCTCAATGACAAATAAAAAAATTGCCTTCTATATTAGCAATGTTGGGCAAGCTACTTCAACACTGTAATGCATTGTATATTATTACTTATTTATTACATATTACATATTGATTACTTATAACTGTCATTTCAAAGTAATTAGTTATATTATAATCTTACTGCATTACACTACTACTACATGACTCTCACCAACATAGCTGGAAATATGGATTTGGCATTCTAAATGTAGCTTGATTTGCTCATTACACATTCAGCAAGATCATTATCTGACACTAAACTTACGTAAACTTACATGCCCAACATCCCCAAAATACATATTGTATTTCCTTTGTACTTGTTCATGAGGCCTAGATTGCTGGAAATGTAAAGTAAAAATGTACAAATAAAGCGACCTAATCAAAGTTCTCTGCATACTAACAAGCAAATTAAATGCATTCATGTTATCAACTGCTTTAATATATTATATTGCATAGTATTGTCTGTTACCGTCATTTTTACCAAGTAAAATATTACAAATTTTGTGTGTGTAATGTTTTACATCACGTTACAGCAATTACATTACTTTTGTAATGCGTTACCTCCAACACTGTATATTTGTGATGCGCTTTAAAGTACTCACTGTGATTACCCTTGACCTACATTACGATGATTGTGGCCATTTTTCATCACATTGCTTCATGTGGCTATTTGGCACTGACATAATTGAAACATGCATCATGTCATTCCGTGTTTTCAAGCTGCCAGGAAGCCAGATTGCACAACTAGGCTCCACCAGGTTTCCATGGTCACACCGTTATAGCTTTATTGCAACTACATGTATCGCTGATCTAATCTTAATAGCTTTGAATGAAGCAATATAGCTGTTTTGCATTTCACGGTGTACAGAGCATTAAAATCAGCAAACAAGCTATGCTTAATTTCATTTTCCTCAGTCGTTTACAGCTGTCGCCAACGAAGAATCTTGAGCATCTGAACAGTACATGTGCACAGACGATTCTAAACGGTGACACATACCTGTTCTTCTATTGCAGGTATTGGCCGCTGCAGGCCCCGATCACCCACCTGAGAACAGAATGAGAAAATGCACATAATAAATGATAATATTAAAACAATAAATAATGTTGATTTACATGTGTAAATGTAAATTGTTTTGCCGTGCATTATGACTGAATCTAAATAAGCCAGAATACAATGGGGTCCCATTCTGCTCCATCCATTAGGTCAGAGTGCCATAAACTCCTTTTTCAGATATTTTATTGCACTAAACATGCTAATGACCATTGTGGACGCCAACCTCAACAGATGTAAAGTTACTGTACATGTCTGAGCACATACTATAATGACTTTTCCAATAACCAACAGAAACACATGTGGCACCAACTTCTTTAGATTGAGAATAAAGTTCCTTTTCTGATGAAAGTTCTTCCATGTGGGGGAGACAATTCTTTTCAAGTCTTGCAGCTGTACAATCCATAGTCCAGATGAGGAGAACTATTATGGACAAAACACTACGACTTTCCGCAGAAAAATGCTTAACCGCACGTTTGAAGTCAAACAGACTGCGGCCACATGAAACAAACAAAAAAAAGAGGGCTCAGGGAGATTTTTGTTCCACAGTGGGTTTATTTTGGGTTCTTTGGACATTATGGCTGCAAAAACCATCACAATGAGATGCTGTTCCAGTTAGGCAATCTAATTATATATCATTGCAGTGCTGGGTTATTTTGTCTTCTGCAATCTTGAAGCACACTTGACCGCTACTGTTGTCACACATAGACACACTCAGCTACCTCTTTCCAGGGAGTCACAAAAAAAAGAACAATATATGGACAGATGAACTACAATACAAAAGACGATTACAGCTATAAAAATGATATGAAAGAAAATATTGACGTTTGAGGTCAAAACTTCTGGGACGACCTCTACATAATTTTGGAGGAAATTTTATATTTATTCATGAGATGATACTGTATCTGCCTCAGTCTTGTTGTACACTACACAAGTACTTGATCGAACTTGCTTTGTACTCTACAATAATAATAATTATCTTTTAATTATTATTATTGTTTTCTTTATAGTATCTACTATAGTTTTCCCTTCAAAGTTAAAAGTGTAGATTAGTCCAGTTTTTGGCCATGCAGCCCACCTACAGTTTGAAGAGTTGTGTCTCTTTTGAATACAGTATACACAATTTGATGCATTCCATGAAAGTTATCAGTTTACAAATGACATCAAAATTGAGACAATTATCAGTTTAATACATTCTATTTGTAGATAATCACCAATAAAGACCACAATAAAACAATACACTATTGTGTTTGGCATGATTGTATATTTTCACTCAATATTTTTGCTTGTATTGTGTATTGCACCACACATAATAGTTACTGACCTTTACCCTAGATACAATTATAGCAAGAACATATATTAGACCGTTCTAAAATATTTTTTTGGATTTGATTACAGAATAGTTTGATATTTATTTATTTATTTATTTTGCCATTAAAGCAATTTTAGAATTGATATTCATGTTCCACATTTGGATGTGTCACCCTGATGCATGTTAAATGATGTTAAAAAAAAAAAGTCAACATTAGAACATGATCTTGATGAAGAAAAAAAAACATTATAGTAGGCAGTGAATCGTTTCCTTTTGTTTAAAAGGATGAAGCATTCTTCCAGTTTAGTTGTGTTAAGTACACTGTGACGATAAAATCTCTTGACAGTATTCTTCACTGGACATCCGTGAAAAGAAACGTCCTACCTGCTCGTCCGTCGTCTGTGTGTTGACGCACAGGTCGGCCCGGCTTCCTCCCGAGCAGTCAAGCGCATGAGACAGCAAGCTCGCCTGCAGGCAGAGCAAACACAGCCACACAGTAAAGCCCATGATCCAGTCTGGAAGTCGAGTGTTCCCAGCCCCTGTCAGCTCCTTACTTTATACTCTCGGCTCCTTTAATGAGGACCAGATGCAGGGAAACATGCGTCCATGCCAGCTTCACACAGACACGCAGCCCACCGCAAGCCAGGCGCTCCACGCCTGCAGCCAATGGCCTGCGGTCCTGCACAAACATGCCAGACATCTTCTGGTGCAGCCCCACTACCACCACCTTCAACCCTACAACCCCACTGACCAAAAAATTTACAACTTAGCACATCAAAAGTCAATGTTGACAAAAAGAGCAAACTGCCTACAAGGAAACATACATGCATCTGTTATTAAAGGTATTAAGTTAGGGTGAGAAGATACCCCATTTTAACCGGAACAGTCCCGGTTTTCAGTTTTGTGTCCTGAATTCTGGCAGCTTCATTATTTTGTCCTGATTTCACATAGTTTGTGCCCCGACACCGCATTTTTCTTAATCCAGCAAGCCAATTGTTTGGTCCTTGTGTATGCCAATTACACAGTTGCCATGGCAATTGATATGACAAACCCATTAAAAAAGAATTTAAACTGTTTATTTTCACATTTAAACTTACAAGGCCTAATTCTTGCTTTCATGTCAAAGAATCATGGGAAATGATAGCAGACCATAGCGAGCTGAGCTTTCTGGCTACGCGTTCCCAATGTGGGACAGCAAGATGTGTTGTGCCAACAGATTTTCAACTTCATGAGCAATTAGAGAGTGAGTACTGTAGTTGCTCAGTGGAGGTGCATTCACACAGTCGGACATCTCAAACATAAATAGAAATAATAATTAAACGCACCAAAAAGAAATGACTAGTCCAGGGGTGGCGAGGTTCGGTCCTCAAGAGCCATAATCCAGCCTGTTTTCATTGTGTCCCTTCAACTAAAACACGTGATTAAAATGATTAGCTCATCAGCATGCTTTGCAGAATCCTGATAATGACACTGATTTGAGTCAGGTGTGTTGGTTGAAGAGATACATTGATAACAGGCTGGATTGTGGCTCTGGAGGACCGAACTTGGCCACCCCTGGACTGGTCCATGAGCACATTAACGAGGGTACGTGGGAACATTTCATTATCCATATAATTAAGCAAAATCAGAATAACTGTATATATACACAAATTGCGGAGGCACAAGTTACAAGTTTTACCACATTAGCACAACTCTAGGACCAAGCAAAAAAGGCTTGTGTTAAGGTAAGTGTATTGACTTGTTCAGAGTTCTGGAACTGTCATCCAAGATAGCATTTAGCAATAGCTAATGTAATAACTCAACCATTGATTGACTAGAACTTAAGTTTGTTATAAATTGTTCCTGGTGAGAATTCATTTTCAACAAACTTATCATGTTGGTTTTCAATTTTGAATGTCTGGTCACCCTACAATCAATTTTTGGGCAAAATATTAACTTTTTACTACTGGAAAGTTTTCCTTTGAGGACCATAATAGGATATTTTTAAAAATTGTTTCCAAATTTTGCTTTTGAAAATGATCTCTCTATTCACTAGGTTTTATGAAGGGAAATTTTGTTTCCTTCAGGAATAAAAAAGACAAGCTCAATATAAAAACAATTCATTATTATCAGTCGTTTTTGGCGTTGTCCATGGCATCCCCCTCATACTGGTTCGAGTTGGTTCAAAATAACTACGAAAGCAATGGTGGGGCGCAAACAGCCCGAGAGCTGGACTTTTATGATGCTTCTGCTTAAACAATTGAAAAATCCTAGTTAAATTCCCACAGCATATGCAGACAGGTTTTGTAGCTTAATTTCACTTCAGGAAGCCCAATAACTATTTGGAAACTTACATAAACTGTTAAAATGGCTACCGTGTGACTCACATTACCAGACTTACACATTGTGGAAGCACTTAGCACACCTTATATGGGAGATTCTTTTTTTTAACAGTCTTTACAATGTTGCCTGCCAAAAAGAATGTATCTCCTGGACGGGGGCAAGTAGCACATGAATAGGCAGCTTGTCTAAAGGTGTATTACACGATGGAAGGAGTGACTGGGAGAGAGTGAGAGCGGGAGCTAATGTCTTCGAGCCTCGAGCAGTTAGTCACACAGGAATTGTTTCCCGCCGGTATTGAAAATGTGCTGCTGAGAAAAAGCAAAAATTGACTGAATAGGTTTCATTTCCTCTCCTGGTTAAGCCAGTTGTAGACTTCCTAACATATCAGTGAAAGATGTGTTACCAAACTCCCACAATTTCCCAAAGGGATCTAAAAGTTATGTGGAGACTGTTATTGCAAATGCCTCTCAAGCGAGACCACAACTGCAGGGCTGATAATGGGATGGATGGGAGGGATGTTTAAGCCTGGAGACAAGGAGAGAAAGAATGAAAAATGACCTTGGAAACAGTGGTTGTTCTTGGCAGGCATGCCTGAACGGACTCAGGAGGACAGATACTCCTTTCACAGAGCTGATCATTGAGTTTGTGTGATATGTTGAAATCAAAGCAACATAGTTTGCTCATGTTAGCTTTATGAAAACTGGTGCATCCATCTGGAACAGTGAAATGACTTACTTACTCGAAATATACCACAAAACAGTGGCTCTCAAATTAGCGTCCTCGTACCCCAGGCTGTATGTGAAGTTTCCTCGTGAAAGAACTTTACATGAATATTTAATTTTATATTTTAACAAATCTTATGTAATGCTTTTTAATGCCGTGACAGGAACAGTATGTTTTCAAACTGAGAGCAAATTAAATGGATCAGGAAGTAACTTATTGCTCATTTAAGTTATAGTGACTCATTTCCAAAACATTATGTCACATTATTTTGTTAAATATCAAGGCTTGTAATAAGTGGTTTTGCATTGCTGTTTATAACATATATTTGGACTTCATGCCTCATATAAACACATGGGATAACTCAGAGAATCAAATGCCTGCTGACAGTCCCGAAAGGTTTTTCAATGACAGTTCATTTGTGTTGATTGGCTCTGTGAAGAAAATATGTACGTTCTCATGAAGGCTGCATGTTTCCTTGTCAATTATCATGATCAAGTCTCCGCTAGCTGCTAACGTGAAGATGAAGTTCATAGTGCATTCAAATACAGTACACAGACAGTTCGTACTCAGACAGAAAAAGGGCCATTGCTACAATAAACTTTATAAACAACAACAACAACAATAATAATAAGAATAACAATAATAATAATTAAGAATTAATGTCATGATTATTGTTTGATGAAAACCATTGCTTCTGGTTTCTGTCATTAATCTGCCTTCCAGCAAAAAAATGCTCAACCAAATTAGAAAATTGCTCCTCCAAAACAATTATTCACGAAACTCCTGAGAAAAAAAGAGCCTTGTATATTATACCGACACAGTGTCAAAGTGACGCACACAAAAAAAATCTAAAGTCGTTTAAAATGAACTACTCTCATTGTGACGAGGATGATGCTCTGTGGCTGACATCAAAACGTGTCTGGTCTGACCAATGATGAGACGCAAGGCCATGTGTAATACAAAAATGTACGTCGTACGTTTGTGTGAGGTGGGTAGACACAACACAGCTGTTCGACAGTGGTTTGGGAAACAACATCTGGGTCATCGAAGACATGACTCATGCAATAATAGATGTTTTGAATTTGTTGAAACATGCTTTTCATTGCTACTAATTACAGACAGACCTTTTCTCACTTAAGGGACATTTGCAGATCTTTTATGCGTGGCCATTTCTAATAGTAAATGAGTCAGAGGTGAATGGAACATTCACATTTGTATTTTAATAAATGCGCTGACCGATAAAGGATTTGTTCTGACCCTGTTATCTTATAACGGATTTATCCTGGCCCATTTGTTGAGATTTTGGCGTAGTTTTTGTATATTTTAGTCCTGTTATTTCAAGCAATTTTATTTGAATGTAGTTTACTTGTTCCACCTCTGACTAGTTAATTATAATGCATATCAGTCTTATTTGTTCAACTTGATTATTAGTCTTTACCTTTAAGATAACACTGAATCTTGCCGGTTTATCTTATACAAAATGTAATTATGTGCACTAATAAATGTAGTGTTTAATCCCAGAATTCGTCTCCCTTTTTGGTATATTTTTTAAAAATAAAGTTACCAACTACGCACTCCTAACAAGGCAACATGTAAGTGAAGATTCCAGGCAGAACGTAACTCATTGTATGTAGTTATATACTTACCATACATAAATGATAAGCCTATGTACAATTGCCATTTGTCATTGAAAAAAAACAAGGGCGCTTTTTAACTATGCTAAATGTGCACTGTTCAAGGAAGAAACAACAACATCACTTTAGATGCCAATGATGTGCTAAAGCCAACTTCAAAATAAACTTACCAAATTGCAATGGCCATATGATGCTACAACAGTGGTTGCTACCAGCTAGCTTTATTCATTCTTACAACTTTGTTTTTATTGCCATCACATCACATAAAAATCAAAAACAATACACAATATTAAAGAAAAAAAAAGAGACACCAAGTCATTGTACCATACGGCACAAGTCTCCAGGATTAGTTCTATAGCTGCTAAGTATGTGGTGCATTCTCAAGAAAAAAACAACAACCCTAACCCTAATATATTTAACGTTAAACGCAAAAAAAAGGCATTCCCAGCAGAACAATTTGCCAGGGAGGGCGTCCCTGGTAGCCCGACCAGCCAGAAAAATGGCATAGTCCAGCTCACGCCCCCATTCGCCCAGCCAGAAAAATGGAAAAGACGAGCTCACACCCGTGGTAGCCAAGTCAGGAAAATGGCCGCTCATAGTTCGTTGATTGGAAGTTGCGGACAAAACACGCTCCCCCGCCCAGGATAGGTTATTTAATAGCTACGCTACTCCTTTAAGGAGAATGAGTCAAGCCACAAGCCAACACCACATGGCTTGGTTGCTGAGAATAGAAACACCTTCCATTGAGCATTCAATCATGTTGAGTTCAAGGTGAGGCCTCTAAATGGCGATCTTATCACTCAATTGGCTGTTGCAGCTTTCTATTAACAGTCACATATCCATTTGCGAATGCGAGGAAGCCCACAACTTTTGCTGCGAATGCCCAAGCTTCTGGCTGGTTGCAGGAAGATTTCATACTGCCTGGCAACACAAGTTAGCTGAATTCTCATTGGCTAAAAACTCCGACTTAAAACTACAACACTGGCAGGACCGTAATCAAATGGATATAATAAGACATGAAAAGAACAGAATATGACGAATAATTCAATATATAAATTTTTTTTAAATCCATATATTTAGCAAAAATAAATTTAAAATTAAATTGACTTTCATTATAGTTATTATAATTATTGTACTTTATTATATTTATGTTGTGTTAAGCCAGTAGAGATTTTGAGACATTTTTCTGGAAACAAGGCATTTCAACTTAATTAGAGTGTATCATTAATCACTTCTCATTTTTGGAAAGACAAGCATACATACATGCATACATACATACATACATACATACATACATACATACATACATGCATGCATGCATGCATGCATGCATGCATGCATGCACGCACGCATGCACGCACACACACACACACACACACACACACACATACATACATACATACATACATACATACATACATACATACATACATAACATAACAACAGACAGACTAAATGATTCGATTGTTCACAGAATCTTTGCTTCTACTTATGTTTTTACACGAGTGTGGTTGGTGTGAAATGAGTGGAGGTTCTAATGCATTCATGTGTAAAGAGTGCCCGTGCAGTGTGATCGCTAGTCAATGAACTAATGGTTAAGTACTTCTGGTGATAATTAATACCTCAAAATGTCCATATTTTTTTAGACTACAAGGCTCTTGTCGGAAAGCGTGTTCATTTTAAGGATAATCAATTACACAGATTTGATGTGACAGGGACTTGGGGGGGTGGGGGAGGCTCGTCATCTCATTGTGGTTTAAAATAGTATAGAAGAGCCAATCATATGCTGCAAAAGCTAGGAAGTGGGTCATGAGTGGTGTGATTATGGCCTGAAATAGAAAAGTGGAAAGACTGCTGGAATTACGGGGCTACAGTTTGGAGTTGGTGTAAACTGACACGGTTATGGTGATTGACTCAACCTAGAAAGGACTTTTTATGGCAAAGTCAGCCATTCATACAATTTTGAGAGGGATTCTGATGGAGCGTGACACACACTGACGATAAATGATACCGTGGATGTCTAACCCAACCATTTACACGCATACCTGAACAGATTAATGAAGCGACAATTTCAGCAGTAATGTTCACATTAAAGCCAATTTGTCTTTCTGACAATGACGTCATGAGCAAGCACAGGTCATGACCTCTCCCTATCTCTCAATTTTATCCCATCGTCTCTCCGCTCTGGTTACCATAGCAGCAAGCAGTTGTATTCAAACAATGCCACTGTGGGCTGGGAGAGGAGCGAGAAGCGTGTGGATGAGAACGGGTGTGGACGTGTTTCCTGCAGCCGCAGTAATGAGGATTATTCCACACTCAGGTGCGCTGAATGGATCTATTCACGTTCATCAATTATTATTATTTTTTAAATCATTATATGGTGTTGTCTGTTTGGTTTGCCTTTGTGTGTCTTCATTGCTATAATGCTTGGTATCAAATTAATTGTATAATTGCTTTATTGTTGCTAAATCCTCAACACACTTTCACTCACTTCCATTTTAAAGTCTTGCGAAACGGGGAGATTTACTCACTCTCATTAAAAAAAACAAACAAAAAAAACACACAATACCAGAGGAGTAAGTGTGACTAATGTAGTCCGGATGGGGAGTAACCACACTATATGTTGTGGGTTTTCCTCACTGGAAAAAATAATAATTAGTAGGAGGTGAGGAAAGACAGGGATTCTGAGTGTGTGGGAGTTTTGCACTACCAACACAAACATCCTATTGTGTGCAAGCAACCTCCGATTTCTTCACAAATGAAAACCGTTTTCCTTATAGGACGGAATGGAAATTGAATCATTTTGTTTCACAGTCAGACTGTCACTGTCACAACACAACAGGGAGGTCTGGCAAAGCAACCCCCAATTTTCCTGACATAAATACAATTCAACCCATTCAGATAAGAGGTTTGAAAATACAGCAAGTCCTGTGCTGCCCATCAGCTTTGTGCTTCTTGTTTCCTCAACTCCGTAATTGTGCTTCCCACAATAGTGTTGGCAGGCAGCAGCGACTGACAGCAAACTGACAAACAAACAACCAACCAATTAACCAAGCAAGCAAACAAAATTTTCCTACTTGAACTTGGCTATGACTATCTCTGAATGTTAAACTGTGTATAATTCAGGCCCCAAACGTTTCTTTCCAATTGTCTAACCGTTGGGACATTTATATAGTGAGATTTGACTGCACCCTAGTGCACCCTAGCAATGCAGCAGACGATGAAGACTCATGACAAATAATTTGGTGTCATGTTCTGTTTATGTTGTTTTTTGTTGTTGTTGTTTTTTTACTTGTGTGTGACATTGGGGTTTCCGTCCAATTCTGTTTTCCTGTTTTGTTTCTTGGTGGGGCAGTGGTTAACACGTCCGCCTCACAGCTGGGATAGGCACCAGCAATCCTGTGACCGTTGTGAGGATAAGCGGCTCTAGAAAATGGATGGATGACTGAATGTTTTGTCTGTCCTCGTTAGTGTGATTTGTTTCCACCTGTCCGTGTGTCATCCAATCAGCTTCTCCTGCCGTTTCTTCCTATCCAGCTGTTTTGTGTTTCCTAGTTAGTGTGTAGTGTATTTAATTCCCAGTTTGTTTCAAGTTAGCTGTCGGGTCATAGTCTTTATTTACCGGTTGTTTTCCCTGTGCTGATTTTGATAGTTCCTCGTTGTCTTTCGTGAGTAATATTCCTTTGTTTTTCCTATGCCTGTAGTTACGACTTTCGTCGTACATTTTTTTCTGGGTTTTTTGGTTGTACTTTTTCTTATCCCTTTTTTCATATTAAATGTTTGTTTTTGGAGTTCAACCTTTTTCCGGCTTCTCAGCATCTGGGTCCACTACCCTCCACGCCTTTACTCACCATGCCCCGCTGTGACAATTTGGTAACTTTTCCCTCTGCAAAGGTCATTTATTACTAATCTGTCAACATGGCATGCAATAACAGTACTGAAACAAGAGAATAGAAAATTTATCACACATTCTGTGAAGGTTAAACAAACAAACAAAAAATCACAATTTTTTTTTGTGCTTGTTTTCGGTGACTTTTTATAAGCATATCAAGGCTACAATTGTAAATGGATCGAAAGACCAAAAGAGAAAAACTGTTTTAAAAAGAACTTCAATGAGGCATTTTGTACAACAATTCAGACATTTTTCAGAAGTATACATGTACACTAGGGATGGGTGATATGCCCCAAAAATTAAAATCTCTTTTTTTAATCCAGTCATTCGGAATGATGAGAATTTTAATCGATTTTAATCTTAGCAATTAAACTAACAATCACTTAACAAAGGTTCACTTTAATCAGGGTTCGATTTATTAAGCAATATTAAATAAATTGTAACTTATGTAGCTTGCACAGAAAAAATGCTATTGATAGCCCATGCAGACCTTGCTTAAATACTACAATTAATTACTTCACATTATTATTGTAAACATTGTTAATGTAAACTGCCATTCTGGTACTTGTGCAAAACCTTGATTTCACGACTTTTCTAATTCTATAATTGTTTTATCATTTTTATTTTATAATTGTTAATTTTTAATAATTCATTCATTGAATGAATTAGTTTTATTGCCCAGCCCGATTTAACTATAACTAACTATACTATAATTACAACTAACTATAATTAGATAGATAACTACATTCGTTTTAATGTAGAATTATAACTTTAAAAAATGTCCACTCGCTATCGACTGAAAATGACATCACATATGATCGAGTCTCAGCTAACGACCAATAATGGCTCATCTGTTTGGCTAACTAGGTTTCCCTTGGATAGTTAATACCTTTAATAAAATATAGCCACTTTCTGTTGACTAAAAATGACATCACATGTACTCAGGACTCAAGTAAGAACCAATCATGGCTCAGCTTGCTCACATGACCAAACCCAGAAAACAGGTGAGCCATGATTGGTTACCTGAAAGTTGAGCATGTGATGTAATTTGCAGTGGACAACAAGTAGCAAAATATTAACTTTGCATGAAAAATAATTATGAAGTTGAGTCTATAAAAAAGATGAACTTTTTTCCAGGGAAAAATTTGTAGAGTGGATCCCCAGCTCACGCATTAATCTGTTCCGGAGTTGGGATCGTAAGACGAAAATTGTTGTATGGCAGGCAATAGAAACCTATGCTAATTAGCTATTGCATGCAAAACCCCAGGTAAAAACATCAAAGTTGTATATACTACATATTAAAAATCAGTAACAAAATAGTATTGTAAGTACTACTCATATATAATATACATGTATATAATTAAATAACATCTAAAATAAAAATTATATCAAGTAAAAATGAGTTTTTATTTACCTAGTTGCGGCCATATTCCCTAGGGAGGCTAATGATCCGGAGATAATCAAGAAATACGAAGAAGACATTTCTTCGTATTTCTTGATTATCTCCGGCTTCGTCTCCATAGAAATCATCTTCTTACTTCTCCCTTTAACATCACTAGCAATCTTGGGACCCATAGCTAACAAATTAAAGTATGAATCAAGCACTAAATTGCACAGTAAATAGGATATCGTAAGTACTCTCATCTTAGTGACGCTGTAGCGCCGACCAATAGCAGACCAGCATCGTAGTGACACCGTGACGCCGACCAATAGCAGACCAGCATCGTAGGGACGTATGCAGTGACGTATGAGCGTGGTGTGACTAGCCCAGTCATACGCAAGCACACTGACCGCCACGTCTGAATTTTGGAATCTTTTGGGCGCACGAGAGAAATTGTTGTTAATGCCGTAGCAAGGGGATGAAAAAAACATTGTATTTCACTTCGTAAGGTAAAAAAAAACGGAAGTTAGTGGCGACGTAACCCGGGGTCCACTGTATCTAAATTTCATATCCTTTAACAGTGCTATTCAATATATTGTGTTGAATTAGTATCGCACAACTCTAACCACAATAAACATAATTTCAAATGAATACCTAACTGAGAGCTTCAATTAGGACTGACCATGATTATCATTCTTTTATAAAGCCAGAATTGATACTGAATAACTTTCTAGTGGCAGTGAGTGCATTTTAATTGTATCCTGTTGAGACAAAAAAAAAGGACTTTGAATGAGCAAAGAGTGTCTGTATGCTTTGCTCTCACCTCAGTGGGCAGAGGAAGTGATTCAGCCTTGAAAAAGCCCCCGCCCCACCCTCCCATGAGAGGCAAGGGACAGTCAACAGCACGGCATCACCCCCTGTCACCAGCTGGCGTGTGCATATATATCAGTACAGAGCAGCATCACTCGAGTCACTGGCTGCTTGAATGCCACAGGTGAAGGAACGCTTCCTCTCATTTTACTTAACTAATTGATACCGCTGCTGTAGTCAAGTCATTTCTATGATGTATTACGTGTAAAAGGGAAAAAATATGATAGTCACTCAATAAAATTGCTCAAGCGGGTCCTTTAGAAAGGAAATTGGAAGTACCACACATCCCGAAGGGCCTTTTGAATAAAATGTGCCACCCTCTGCTTTGCAAATAAATAGAAAGAAAACAATAAATTACAACTAGCTTTTTCTCACCTCAGATCAAGTGTCCCCCAAAGGGTGTAAGCACATGTTCATTGTAAGTGACTCAGTAGAGTATAAGGTCTTTAATAAGATTTATAACACAATATATTTGTGAGCAAAAGTTGCTTTCAGGTTGCAGTAATGTGCTTGTGAACTGGGGGATTAAAGATATTTACTGTTGGTCTTGTTCGTTTGCCTGTGTTGTAAAGCAGGGGTTCCCAATGTGGACCGGGGGGTGGGGGTGGGGGAGAACAAAGTGTAACAATTTTCAATTTTATCGATTATTGTTTCTCTTTTCACACAGATGGGATGTTGGGAGTCTCTAACATACTTTTAAGGCTGCCGTCGTTTGCGAGCTCATCTTCTTGCACAGCCTCATCAGTTTGTGGGTCCTTTTTGGCTGAGAAGTAGCGCTCGAAGTCCTTACCGCTATGTCAAGTAGGTATTGCCTGCTAAAAGCTTTCTTTTTCTTCAAAGTTGTAGGCTCGTCTCCTGTCTCTTGACTCGGCTTTTTGCCCTCCCTAAAAATGTCTGGTTCTCATTTTACTTCTTTGTGAATGAAATTTTGGCGCCTACGAAGTGACTGAAATGAATCCAAGAGAATTGACAGTTTTCAAAATAAAACGTTTTTCCAAATAAAATATCTTTTAAGACTCAGATTATAAATAAAATGGAAAGACTTCATTATTTCAGGGGCGGTCTGGAACCATTTGAGCTACAGACCGGTACCGGGCCCCGGACTGTTGGTTGGAGACACCTGTAAAGTGATAAACGCTAGTCATGTACAGTCCTCAAATTAAAAAAAAGACGGCCCGCAGACCAGATCCAGCCCTTGAAGAGGTTTATGCAAGGTTATTTTGTGAAGCATTATAAAATGAATAGGACCAAATCTCTTAGTCCGCTCTCCGTAATACTCTAACGCCCTTGCGCATGCTAAAAGATTCGCCCAGTTCTGTCGGTTCGCATCTTTATCAAAGAAAATAACTAGAATTGTTAACAGGCGCGTTGTCCCAAGTTGCTGTTAGCCGCAATGCTCAACTAACAACTAACTCTCTTAGTCCTCCTCTGCAGTACTTCTCGTGAATGGAAAACAACGAAAATTATAGTATACAAAAATCCATAGTTTTGCAAGCAATGCCCAGGTGAGCACTGCAAATTACAAGCGAAGGTGGCCAGTTGCCTTGATAGAGCCAAATAGCTTGCTGATTGCTTCAGTTACGAAAAGTAGAATGCTTCACTAGCACTGGGCGTTAGCATTCGCATCTAGCTTTGTCGTGCTACTACACTTCGCATGTAAAATCCTTCAATCACCCCTAAGATATTGACAATGGACGGGGTTGCCATCTGGTTCATATCATGCATTCGACTTTAGTCTGTGTGGTAAACAATCAGCCTTGTCTTCCTTTTTAAATTTACTTTATTTACAGCTCAACAGTTAGCGCAAAGAAATTCGTCGTGACATTATGACTTCTTCTCAGTGAGCTTCCAATATCTTGTCATGTATATCCTTACTTGAGTGCCGCCTGGTGTCCAAAATGAGACACTACAGCACCATTTATTTTTTGTTCAATCCTTCGCACTTGACTGAACTCCTTGCAAAGAAGTTGTTGAACCACATATTTTGATTTGGGCCTTTTCCTTTCCTTTTGATATTTACGTTTCATTGTTTTTATACTAAATGATCCCTCATGATGAGCTACTTATTTGGTGAGCAGCTGTGCCACTTGCTTTGTAGCTGGCCAAAGTGACTAGGTACTTGACTTGGGATAGTATATAAATGGACTTTTTCAATACAGTACGACTTTGGATTTGCAAGAGACATGACGATAACGACTTGTGACTTCCCTTGATCTCATTGTGCTCTTAAATCGCTCAAGGTGGACATAGTCAGTGTTTATCCTGGAAAGCCACATGTGTTTTAGTGATTTTAGACGATTTCTCTTCAAGAGGATCTAAAATTAACACATTGGTGGAGGATTGATTGGGATGTCTTAATCTTTGCGTGAAGGCTAATTACACTGTGACTGTCTTTGTGAATGAAGCAGCCAGCCAACGCAGCCTCTTCCTTCTCCCTCCCACTCTTCCTTGTAGTGCCAACATTTCTGAGCACAGGTGCCAACATCCATCGCATCAGCATCTTTATGACCAATTGCACGTGCTTTCCAGCCCTTTTGTGGCACACGACCACTCAACGAACCGGTAAACAGGTTGTGTGCCAGCCCCCACTCTCACCTCGCCTCGCCTTGCCTCCCTACCTCCCTCCTGCCTCCCCCCTCCTCCTCCTCTGCGTAATACAAACCTCGTGATCACCCATTCAGTTCTGCAAGCGTCTGCCTCTCAGATAATAGGGCGGCCAAGAGGGGGAGCTTGGGCAAATTTAGGGGGACGGCAGGCAGGTGTTGTGCAAGTTAACGCTGGCCAGGAAGAACGTGGCTGGCGGTCCACCGGTTCCGGGTGATCCCGCGTAAGTGATCCACAACAAGTCGCTCCGAAATGGACTCATAGGTGTTTGTGTGAGTGTGTGATCGCCTCAGCATGGATGCAACACAAGCTTTGGCTCCGCTTGTCATTGCAGCTCTGCATGCAGATACATGTAACGTCAGTGATGATGATTTCACTTTTTGTTTCTTAAGTGCGATGGAGAAACCTGGCGTTTCCTTTTTTTTCATGGTACTAAATCACGCCGTTGTTTTACGCTCTCGTCACTAATTGGTAGTGCGCGAATGCTCCTTTTAAAAAGTAGGATAAAAATGCGTCATTTAGCAAGGGTGTGCTTATAAATAACCATTAAATGTAGATGGCGCGGAGCTCGATGTAGCCGAGACGAAAAAGAAGACATGGGGTCTTTTAAGTGATCTAATGTATTTTTAAATTGCGTTTTTGAATTGGTTTAATGAGCTGCAGCTTTTAAGCAGAACAAAGTTATGTTTTGTTACTGAAGAATAAACCCTCATCCCCCAGGAATGCAAGCTGAAAATCCGGCGCTGAGTGTTAGTGGAGATTTAGGTGAACAAGCCGCACGGATTTGTTTGGTTGCCGTTTACCTGTTGACAACACTGTCTGCCAACCTTCGATAGATTCAGTATGTCATGCAGACATCAGTGGTTATTACGACTTGTGTTATATAGCAGTACAGGGGAATACAAATGCATTAGTGGGTCTCTCAAAGGAAGGGGCAAATGTAAGTTAAGTTTAGGCTGTGTTTTGCATCATTCCAATAATCAGGTTTATCTGAAGTAGTGAGTTTAAATTTAGTTTGGGGACTGACATGTGCCAAACCAGAAATTTTATCTTGGCCCATGCCATCCTTCTCCAGGTTTTGTGGAAATCCTTTTTTCATTTTTGTATTCCTATACACAGATGACTGAAAGCGAACGAGCAAACAAACAAGCAAGTTAGCAACAGACGTGTGTGACATAATCTTTTGAGTGCTTTAATAACAGTGGTAATGTTCCTTTATCCCAGACAACTTTTTGATGTGTCACCGTAAACAATTGAAATGATTGTAATTGTGAATCCACAGGACCATTGAACTGCCAATGTGGGTCAACAGTTTTGACGGCAATGCCATTCGAATGTATTGAACAAGTCATTTGAACATACTACAAAGTTGTTAAATTGTATTGATGCATACTAGGCTAATATTTACCAAAACAACCAAAAACATCGCCTCTAACGACACAAAGTATTGAAATTTTTATACAAAACAACTACAAAAATAGGGTTGTTTCCTATAAAATAGGAAAAACATAACATGAATCAATTTGACTCAAATACTGTGTCAATCTTTTTTTTTTTTTTTTAAATCATAATTGGGTTATTTTTTTTACCCAAATGTCCTATGCACATGCACAGTTGTGCTCTACAGCCACTTCCAGAGGTTGGACAGAATGATGCTTGCCAACAGTGAAAATCAAGAAATCATAGAAAATGCTACGAATATTGGATGTCATTTACTGCTACTTTAAAGTAACACTAAAAGGGACAATGTGTAATATTTAGACAATTCTTCATCTTAAAAACCCACTGCAAATTTCAATAAAGTGTAAGTAAATATGTTCTATCAAACTAACATATATGTTATATATATATATATATATATATATATATATATATATATATATATATATATATATATTAAAACGTAGGTCTAGTAATCGCTATCTATATAATACATAGAGAGTGCTGCTTAGATGGGGCAATCGTGTATCTTTTAGGAGGAAAACGTTCGCCAACGTAATTCAAATCACATATTGGATGTCAGTTTGTGTCTTGTGTGGAGCCAAGCTTCTAAATTTATAGTTTGAGTTTCTAGTTTGTATGCCAATCGCAAATAAAAATGGGAAAAAAGTGAGAAGTAAGAGAATAGAGTCATGGAGGGCTGGGGTGGAGGTGTGGAGGTGTGTGCTACTGTGATCTGTTTGGGGGTTAGGATAACTAGCTGCTGGACGTATTTGAGTTCATCCACCAAACCCAAAAGAAACTGCCAGCAAAGATCGCAATACAAGAATTTACGTTTGAAAGAATGGCCAAAAGGCTGTAGCATGTTCTGTGTTGTTGCCTGTTAATCCTCAAATGGCTGGGTCACTGTCCTGCATTCTTCTTGACAGACAAGAGTTGTTTGCGTTTACAAAAGTGCGGAATTTTTGTATTATGCCCATGGATTCCGAACTGTGCAGTGATTTTGTCAGTTGTCATGTGTCGTGCCGATGGACTTCCCAGTTCCACTTGTGGCCTCCATGGATGCCCAGGATAACTAACTGGTGCTGACATATTTTGCCCAGGTTTTATAGATTCCACAGTATTGTGCACTGAAATCAGTGGCAAATTATATTTTTATATTATTCACAGACTTGCTCGCTTGGTGTATGCTTCCAAAGTGTGGTCTCTCTGAGACACCGTGCTGCATTCATGTAAGACCAGTAAATGGCAATTCTTAATCCTACCCAATGCAGTTTTAAGAACTTTCAGTTTCTATATTATAGCATTAACATATAGGCAAAAACTGTTGGGTTTTGCTTGGAGGAAGTCTACCTTTTCTGTGAGGACCAGCACATAGCGTCGTGAAATCCTGATCTTCAGTGGCCTGAATTTAGATTGAAGCACATTTCTGTTTCCACTGGCCGTGTAAAGGATAAATAGCAATGAGGTAATGAACCTAATTGTGTCCAGGCACTATCATGCTTTTGAGTTTGTTGCAAAGCTGATCATGTCAGTGTGGAACTGAGAACTACCTGATGGCTATTTTTTTTGTTATCATGCTAATTTCTCATTGCTATCATTAGCAGGAATAGAATCAGAGCAGCGGCGATCAGAAATCCCTCCTTGTTTGAGCACACGTCAGTGTGTGAAAGCCCTGCCAATTCTTGTCCTTGACTGCCCCTTTGTCTCGGTAGCCTCCCCTATTCTTTTTTGTCTTCTCAGAACAAAGTTTTTACTTATTTGTTTTTGCAGCTTCTGCCATAATAGCAATTCCGTGTAGAAGCTCGAATCAACAGCGATATTTCGAAGTAATGGGGGAGTAAAGGGGGAAATGACATATACTGTATAGCAGTGAGCACATTTGTAGTTTTTGTGTGGCAGAGTTCCTGCCACCCTCCTTGAAGTTGCTTTGTGCCAGCAAAAGCGATACAGATCGTGAACATGTTTTATGAAGTTTGAAAAGTTTCTCAGTGTCTCTTTAGATTGTTAAATCATAAGCAATGTGATATTCTTCAGTTTGCCTTACGTTTAGCCTACATTTCACCAATATGTTTGGAAAAAAATTAACAATATGTTAGAAACGGCTTTACTAATATATTCAAATGAGTTTGCAGTATATTCAAGAGACATAGCCCAGCAAAAGTTTTCAGTGGCAACGCCACACTTCATGAATCAAATACTGTATTCCCTTGAGACATTATCAGGCAGAAGACAAAAGAACCAGTCAAGTCTTCTTTGTCTTCATGAATTGCTAAGTGTTGACAGGAGACCATCAAATACCATTGTAAGTATATTTAGTTAGCTATCAGTGTAAATCCTTTGGGCTCTTGCATAGATAGACATTGTTGCCTGATATTTTCGGGAAGAAAGATAATAGACCGATGCCAAAACCTGCTGCATGTTGCAATTTATCTTTTTGATCTGAACTAACTTGATCTTGTGAGGGAAACGGGCTATTATGCATCAATTTTTTATATTGCTTGTCCTCATTAGTGTTGGCGATGAGTTTGAACCCGATCCCAGCTGACTTTGAGCAGGAGGTGGCTCACATCCCGGACCAGTGGTTCTTAATCTGGGTTCGATTGAACCCCAAGGGTTGGTGATTGGTGGAGCCTGGGATGCGGAGATCAAGAAGATTTATCGTGTCAATTAGTGATGACATGCCTTGCTTGGCCATCAATGGCTGCAGATGATCCTGTTTCATTGCTTGGCCAATCAGTGCTGCAGGGAATTTAGTGCGCTCAGTTGTCAACGTGTGACTGATGTGTCTGTTTTGAATTTGAAAAAAAAAACATTTTATTTTACACTAAAAAAGGGTTTGGTGAATGCATGTATAAAACTGGTGGGGTTCAGTACCTCAGGCAAGGTTGATAATCATTGCCTTAGATTGTTTCTGTTACGAACTGTACAGTTCACTCTGTGTAAATAAAAATCAGCATGGAACTGACATGAACTTGGGCCTATCACTCCAGAGTCTGACATCTTCATCATTCTTATAGTGCAAGAAATCAATAGGGTCCCTTTCTTTGATACAGGACAATATTCTCTAAAGGTTTGAATGGATTTAAAACTACCATTCAGCCTTGAAATCTACCTTGGTTGTGTGTTGAGTATCTTTCAAAATCAATTGGATGACTCATTCTGTAGTCACCAAGGTTGGATGGTTGCTGTTTCTCGCCACAAATTATCAAGTCATTTCATCCTCCTGCCAGAACTTTTTTTTGCAGCGTAAATGAAAGAATCTTAAAATCATTTTGGTAAAGCATCAAGAAGTGCTCACAGTGTTGCTCTCAATGTAGCACCCTGTCAGTTTGACCCACTGACCCAACAGAATTGGTCCGAACAAGCAGTTCATTTAGCGCTTGGCTGCACCTGCCATTTTATCATGTCTGACGTCCTGAACACGCTTTAGCTCAAGCTGATGTTTTTTGTGAGAAATCTCCATTATTTAAAGCATGAACTGCACCACTTCTTCGGAAATGCCTCAGTGTGACCTCATTTAATCTGTCCCTCAGCACTGAGTGTCAAGGTGCACATATAATTTTAAAATAAATTCATTTGTGATAAGGTTACTTCAATTACACATTATTAGTGTGTCAAAACTGCAGAGAATGTGACTGCCAGAAATTGTGACTTGATCCTCTCACGTTAGTTTTATAAAACTCAGCTTTTAGGGAGATTTCCGAAACCAAAGGCCTTGTAAAATTTTCCAACATTCTTCCTTCTTTTCCTGGCGAGCTGCTCCTGTGTTGTTGGCATTTTTCTCACCCACCTGGTGCAATTTAGTGAAGGCATTCCAGTAAAACTGATGGGACACTTTTATTTAACTTTTCAGAAAGTGTCACATGTGAGTGTTTTAGTTTTAGCACTTCTTAGTGTAAAGTCAAAATTTCAATATATATATATATATATATATATATATATATATATATATATATATATACGGACTTATCTTGTAACACGTGGGCCCACTGTGTGATTGATATATATATATATATATATATGCAAATTGTATATATATATATATATATATGCAAATTGTATATATATATATATATATATATATATATATATATATATATATATATGTGTATATGTGTATATATATGTGTATGTATGTATGTATGTATATATATATATGTGTATATATATGTGTGTATGTATGTATATGTATGCCTCCCATGCTGAGTTTCCAATCACAGAGCGTGTACATTCACGTTCAACGTGAGGCTTTCTAGCTGGCCTCACTGGTGCCATCTTGTGATCTGATTGGCTATTGATACTGTCTATTAACTCAATGTGCCCATTTACTCACAGTGCACAGAGACCCGCAACTGTTGATTGTAAAGGCTTCGGGCAGGTTTCACACAACCTGGCGACACAAGTTAGCTGAATTCTGATTGGATAAAACGCTAATCTAAAACTTCAACATACTGTATATTTAAAGCCCAAACCTTTCCTAAACCTTTCCCAAACCTGCTATACATGTAAACCTCACACTCATTTGAATAAGTTGTCTGACTTGCTATCACTTCCTTCTGCATGATCCTTTCATGTTGTCATGGTGACTGTACCCTGCTGGACTGCTTGGTCCTCTCATTACTTTATGCGGCTGCTGTGTATCGGTGTATACTTCACTAGAGGGACCTGATAGCAGTATCCATGACTGATTACCTTCGATATTGTTGTAAAAATACCGTGAGACATGAATGCAAAGGGGTGAGAGACAGACAGTAAGACAATATAATGGAATTGTTTGAGGATCATATCACTTAAGCCAGTAGCTATCAGATTGCTCTCGAATGTCATGTCGCGTATTATACTGCTCTCGGCCTGTAGGGGGTAAATTTGCAGCGCTATTGTCTTAATGCTTTGAGGTTACATCATACGCTACATCAATGCAGATCTCCACTACAGAAGTTCCTTCAAGCAAAATTCTTTGCTCAGTGTGACACTGGTGTCAAAGCAAGAATTGAGAACATCCAAAGAGTGTCCGATTCAAAACAATCAATGTTCCACCACCAAGAAAAAAAGCATACAAGTATCCACTACACGATTTATTGTGATGCCATGGAGTGCAGATACAGCTTTATATTACAACTCCAGCACTTGGCTGTGCTTGCTTTCCTGTGTACATGCACATGTCACATGAGTGTGTAACAGTTGTGAAATATGACTGTGTCAGAGTTGGCCTTTTCCCGAGGCAAAGGGCAAAGTCTCTCATCACAGCGTCTGAGCGAGGAGCGTGTGTGAATGCCACTGTGACCATCCTTATTTACACCGCGCAGTGCCTGATACCTGATATGCCGAGATGTTGCCGCTTTTATCTCCTCCAGAGCTGACAATGTGACAAAAGCTCCCTCACGCCTTGTACTGTATGTGCGCGCGCGTGTCCTTGTGGGTTTGCCATTACGCTAATACTCCCAACCGAAACAAATGACTCACACAAACCCCCGAAGGAGAAATCTGTTAGGCTGAAATAGGATGATGGCTTGAGAAACAATATTTAGAGATGCTTTCTCTGCAAAAAGACGCCACTTGGTCAATTTAAAGCAATTTGACTTCAGCGCTGATGCCCCACATAGTCCATTAGCGTCTAATGGCTTAATACAAAATGAATAGAAATGTGAAGCTTAAAAAGTGGCAAAATACAAGTTTCCTATTCTATTTTATAACCCTTTTTTAACAAATTTGGCAGATTGTTTCCTCTAAAATGGGACAACTCAAGGAAGGAGCGATCCACGCTTAAGGAAGAGGCACTTAGTCGATGAAGCTATCGGCCCAATAATAGATCAAGCATAATTGTCTGGCCTTCTGAGTCATCATCACTCTGCAAGTGCACTCCCATCTTGTTTGGACACTGTGGTTAATGGACCTTCTACTTCTGGCCGTGGACTCATCTGTCTCTGCAGCGCCCTTTCTCTTGTCTGGTTTCTGTGTGCTTGTCATCATCCTTCCTTCACTTCCTCCCTTTTAATCTATCCTTCTCTTCCCATCCTGAGAGAATTCACCAACCAGAGCATTTTAATGAGACCCGATACATGAGCTGTATCAAGAATTCTTCCTGTCCAAAGGTTACCACAACCCAATCTCTTATCTATTAAAATCCTAGAACCACACAAAGAGACAAAATTAAACAGATTACAGATAGGGCTGCAACTAATGATTATTTTAACTCATTCAGTGCCATTGACTGCTATTGATGTCTTAATTTTTTTTTGACGTGTATATTGGTAGTGAATGAGTCAACTGTACAACTTGTCGTTATACGTCAATAGCATATAACAAAAAATGCATTACTCACTACTCAACTGACTTAATCTGCCATTTTGCTGAAGAACATTAAACTCACTCACTGACAATGACGGCTGTAGACGTGAGAGATTTAATAATCTATTAATATCAATTATTTTGTTGACAATTTGGATTTTTTTTCAAAAATGACTGTTCTTTTTCAAATTAATAGTACCTCAAAAGCACTAACATGGTTTTGTTCATGTATTTAAGTATTTAATAATGTGGTGGATAATCTAACAAAATTGCTTTAAATATTGATCATTGCTTTCCGAACTGAAAGCAGACTTTTGTAAATGTGTTACTTGATTCAACCCAATGATAAAGCCTCTGCTTTCATAGATCACCAAAGAAAATATAGTTGAGAGGCTCAAAATCTGAGGATTTGGAGAATTTAGGGTTTAATCAATCAATCATCAAAAACTAATTATTCATTAATGTGCTCATCAACTTGTCCATTTAATCGTTGCACTTCCATATTATATAAAACAGAAATTTCCAATGAATCAAAATCACAAGATACAATACAAGATCAATGACCCTGTATGCATGTTTCTATCTATCTATCTATCTATCTATCTATCTATCTATCTATCTATCTATCTATCTATCTATCTATCTATCTATCTATCTATCTATCTATCTATCTATCTATCTATCTATCTGTCTGTCTGTCTGTCTGTCTGTCTGTCTGTCTGTCTGTCTGTCTGTCTGTCTGTCTGTCTGTCTGTCTGTCTGTCTGTCTGTGTCTGTCTAGCCAATCTGAATACATTTTTTCCCGTCCTTAATGCAGTGATGAGGATTTTGACTTAAAAATTACATCCTTAAATCTGTTTACTCGGATTTGGGTGCAAAACAAGGTGATAGAGACCTCCCTGTTGAATACAGTAACTGTTGCCTGGTTTAAAATGCCATTTTACTGGCTTGTGCAGACATGCAACCCAAAGCTGTGGCCAGTGAATGAATTTCTTCTAAAATAGACTTCTCTTGCTTTTGCTCACATGTTTACCAAAAAAAAGTTGACATCCATTTTCCCGTTTCAAGAGTCTTTTATCCCTCCTTTCTTTTTCCAGGGTTGCACCAGCCACCAGTCTACTAGTGTCTCTCCTCCTCGTCATCTTCTTCATCGTTATCATCGCTATCATCCTGTATCGGATCACAAGCAGCCCAGCGTGGCAGGCCCAGCGAAGATGGGCCGGAGGCTGGACTTGTCTGGCCTGACGGACGACGAGGCCGAACATGTCCTGAAAGTTGTCCAACGGGACATGAAGCTGAGAAAGAAGGAGGAGGATCGGCTAAGGTAAGTTAAGCCACTGAATTTCTTTTTCAGAATCAGATGAACCACCAAACATCACTGACCGTAGAACAAGAAACTGAACTGAATGCATCATAGGAAGGGATCAGTATAATATAAACAATGCTATGAATTGATCATTAAAACATCAATTTGACAATATACCTCTGTAGACATATATATATATATATATATATATATATATTAGATTCTATGGAATTATTTGTGATATTTGTAGCCAACCAACTTGAAATGTGTTGTGGCATTTAATTGGCACATGCAAGTTTGATTAGGAAGAGTGTTATTTTTCATTGTGGCGCCTACTGTTTGTCAGGTCTTTTCTTGGCTTGTTGGCTGTCAGAATGGTTGGCGTGCTTGTCCCCTGTTGTCACAGCTTCTTTTTGACATATGAAGAGTTGTTGGTCCCTTCCTTCAATTCTCCTATTTACATGTCAGCTTGATTTGGGAGTGGGGGTTCACTTATGACAGATCCTGCCCCCATAGGGTTTCTGCCAAATATGTGGTCATTTGAGGGTGTTTACTCTTAATGTCTCAGCAGCTCTGTGGGGGTGGCTTTGCATTAAAATGCTATATTGTCTCAACCAAATCCAAAGTGTAATTTGCAGTTCTCAAGTTTGGTTAGACCCTATAATTTTCCTAAACTCAAATATGTTCCCTTGACTACCAACCAGACCCCAGCGTCAGCTAATCCATTTTGGAAATTTGATGTCTTTTTCTTCAGATTTGGATTCTGGTTCAGTTTCTTGCTTTTTTTTTTTTTTTTTTTGAGATGAGGCCTTTCGCTTGAAGTGCTAAAAACACGACACAACAGAACAACCACAGAGAAGCCTCTGCTGCTTAAACCTTAACGCGTTTTCCCAGAACCAGTTTCAAAGTAAAGATGGAGTTTTGCGAAATTACTGGCCTGGAAATGCTCCCCACCCATATTGCCATGACTGATCCCCACAAATATGGTTCTTTTTCTCGTTAGATGAATTTAGACACTTTTCCCAAAGCCAACTGGCTTTACCTGGTAATATTGCACATGTGACTTCATCAAAGGAAGCACAATCAAAGCGGTACATGAGCAGACATATTGTATTAAAGCTGGTTGACTGCTGCCATATGCGCTTGAGTGTTTCAGCAGGTATTTAGCTCCCTTTGGGCTCCACTTCTCCATGCATGGCTGATATTTGCTTTTCTTGCCTGAATAAAGTCAGCCCTGCAGAGTTGTCAATTACCCAGTTGAAGGATTCATGGAAAAGTAAATAAGCCTCAGCCAGGGCTTTAATGCTCCATTTTATTTCTCCCATGCGACATTATAAGAAATGAAACTTTTGGCTTACCCTGCGACAAGTCCACAAATACCAACTTGTAATGTATATGTATTGTAAATAACATCACACACACAGCTATATTATGTTATGACAACTGACCATGACTTCTGAATAATTATCAGCCAAATTAATTTTGGAAGCCCCCCCCCCGAATTTCTTCTTCCTTAGCAAATATAAAAAGCTTTGTTTTGATGCTGTAATTATTTTGTACGAGTAGAATTCACATCAAAATGCAATTGTTACCATTTAAAGGTAATCTGTTTTTGGAAATACCCTGGCCAACGCCAACTCAATTGCAATGGTACCTCTGCTTATGCGCTTAATTTGTGCTGTAACTAATTTTGTAATGTGAATCCTTCATAAATAGCTGAATCCGTTCCAAGCCCCCTAAAACGCTCCTAAATCCTTTAAACGAATAATATTAATACATTTTTAAAATGCATCAAAATCACTTACAAATACGTATTACAATGACATTAGTGCATAATAATCAAAATATATCATGTAATAATAAAACTCACCCCTAAACCCTTTAAATTAATCATACTAATTTCAACAGTTCACAATATGAATGCAGTTCACTTGTTTGCCTGGAGATAGTACTGATGTGTTGGTGTTGATTACAGAGGAAGACACCTTTGTAAAACGTTTAATTACAGTCGAACCTCTATATAGTGAACCTCTACAAAGTGAATCTCTCTTCATAGTGAACGAATCTTTACGGTCCCTTGCAAAACAGCTATATTTGACGTGTATGTAAAACCTCCTCATAGTGAAACTCCACATAGTGAATAATCTCTTCATAGTGATGCTATTAGTCAGTCCCTTGACAGCATCTACCTCTATATTGTGAATATCTGAACTTATCGAAAATTGTGAAGTTGTAAAATTGGGCGCACTGTCGGGATTTCCTCCCTGCCTAGCCGCTCTCGCGCGCCGCGACTTTCTCTTGCATTTTCACTTCGTCCGCCGTCCACTGCGCATGCGTTTCTCCGCTGGTCATCCCTCCGAAAATTCTAAGATGTCGGAATCTGCCGTGAAAAGTATGGATGCTAGATCTATAAGTCGGAAGCGAAAGCCTTTGTCGTTGGAGGAGAAGTGCGACATAATTCGGAAGTGTGCGAGTGGAGTGAAGCAGAATGCCATTGCAAAGGAGTACGATGCTTCGCCTGCTGCGATATGTGGCATTCTGAAGAAGAGAGAAGAGATAATGCGACTTGTGGAATAATAATAAAGATATTTGTTCAATGTAAAATGTTTTTACATTAGTTTTACCGCATTAGATTTTAGTGTTTAAACAACTTAAGTTGTTTAATGTACATTTATTTACATATTTATTTTAAAAAAACGTATATAAAATTATTTACATATTTATTAAAAAATTATTCACATATTTCATCTATGAATTCTGAACATTTTAGGAAAACCTCTATAAAGTGAATCTCTCTTCATAGTGAACTTCTCTCCTTGGACCCTTGAAGTTCACTATGTAGAGGTTCGACTGTAGTATGTTTTTACTTTACATTTCCAGTGATCCAGGAATCATTTACAAGTCCACAGGAGCAATAATATTTCATTTTGAATTATTTTGAGAGTGTTTAGTTTAGTTTGAAGTTTTAATTGGTTTAGTTTAGGGTCATGAGGAGTGCTTCCTATGTGATGTCATTGCTAAAGTACTAACAATGCTAACGTCAGATGCAACAGCCCAAAGTGGTATGCTACAAATGTGTTTTTATGTGAATATGTACAATTTTAACCATAGCTAATGTCAATTTTATGTTTTTTAGTTCTACGGTAAAAATTGTTCCTGAGGAAGTGTGTATGAAATGAGTAAATATGAAAAGTATAAGACCACAGTAAACATCGGGGCAAAAAACTTGTGTCCCGTTTGAGCGTATAATTTGACTTAAGTTTAGTTTGGGGTCATGTGAACTATATTACATCACAGTCTTGATGGAGCGAGCGCTGGTGCCGAGTGTCTCATTATATTTTGCCTTTCGTATCTTGAATTTTCTCTCATTACTAGAGACAACATTTTTCAACCGAGGCATTTCGTAACCTGAATTTTTCGTAGCAAGAGGTGTTCGTAAGTCGAGGTACCTCTGTGTGGAAAACTCACTTTCTTGTGGGTGTCTCTTGTTGTTTAACTTCCAAAAGGTCAAGCCTCGATTATTAACCGTTTCACTGCCAGCCCATTTAAACTTTTTTGACATAGCATAGCTCAGAGAATGTGTTAACATATTCATTGACGAGTAATCTGTGATTTCTATGGTAGTCACTGAGTTGATTGAAATTTCAGCGCAGTTTTTTTTTTTTTTCTGAAATATTCTGTTCCTAATTCTAAGCGGCTTGGTGGGTATGCTTCCAAAATAGCCAAGTGTCATTCTGCCACTGCAGCTCAACCCTTGGCCTTTGCCTTCTCAGCTGTCCACTTGGAGAAGCTCATTATGAAACAGCAGGACACTATAGGGCGAGACGTTGGACTGGTTATAAAAAATTTCCCAGAGGAGAATGGGAGACTGACTGAGAAATCATTATGAAAGAAATCGTCAAGGAAGTTGTCTGGCCACCGTGTAGCTCTGCCCCAGCCCAGAATTAATTTGGTTTTAATTTTCAGATAATTGAATCTTTTCTACCCAAATGAGTGTAAATATGTTTTGTGTGGCCTTTTATGAAGCTAGTTTACTCAGAGAAAAACGCTCATAATCACGGGGACCACATGTAGACTCCTCACAGGAAGACTGGGCTTGAGAACCTCAAGAGTGCTAACCACTCGGTCACCGCACTGCCCAGCAAACATTATCTTTCTAAATGAAGAATACTTTGAATATCTCTTTCAATGGTTATTCACATCTGTGAGTCAAACCTTAGGAAATGTTATGATCTGTGAACCATAATTTGAATTCCTTTGCTCGATTCACTGTTGGTGTTGAAAACCGTCAATTTGCTGAATCTGTGACATATATTGCTTTAAAGTGTGATTTGTGCATTTTACTTCCTCCTGTGTGGTGTAATGTTTGCAGGAAAATTATTTTGATCATAGTGAAAGGGATCATTATTACAATAATACATTTAAAAATAGTGGAGACAATATTGCACCCAGATGCTAGGGTTGTTATTTTCCACACTGATGTGACAGTGAGCTGTATTATTTCCGTTCACATTTGCTGCCTTTATCAAACCATCTGTTGCTCAATTTATTCTAATCCATTACACATTGTATTTGAATTGGCAAACTGTACGTTTAAAGCACTTACGGGGCTAATCTGAGTCAGATTTGTGCATTTGGGTCAAATATGACTCATGCATTCAAGGGCATTTGCCTCTGTCTTCTTTCTTACTGTTAGCTTTACTGAATACATAAGTGGATTGGTGGAAGTAATGTATGGAGGCAAAGAAAGAATCAGGCCAGAGTAGAATTAAGGGTCACTGTGTCTGAAGGGGGGGGGGGGGGGGGGGGGGGTTGACTGACCTCCACGTTCACTGTATGCAATGTATAAAAACAACTTTAGTTTATCAAACAATTTCATTTTTCATAGGATTCCTACTATTCTAAATGCATACAGAGTATTTAATAGTGCTTCATTTGTGGATAGTATTGAACAGTATTACCATGTACTATGTGTACTGTTAAATAGATCCAACACGAGACACTCATGTGAAACGGTAACAAAATGACCTTTTGACCGTGCAAACACCCCCATGAAGCAGCTAATCTCTTCATTTCTTTCCCACCTACGTAAAGTGGACTCAATGTTCTTTCCATGTACTCATGCAATCCAAGCTGGTTTAAAGGTTTTTTTTTTTTTTCTGGTTTCAGTTGTGAGCATTTGGTTTCAGTATTCCATTAGTTGGGATTAGCTGCTGTTCTGGTCTGGGTTATTTGTCTGAGTCATGTTGATGTGGTTTGTGTTTAAAGTGGAAGTGTATGATGTCATTGTGTGTGATTAGCTCATCTTGAGATGTCCCTGCTATGTCCGCTGGATGTTTATCCTTATCGATTGATGAAATAAAAGCTGGCCTCGTGCTTAGACGTTAAATAAAGTCATCGTGTCATTTTAATACAGGACGTAACATGTTGGTGAATGGAAAGGTAAGCACCCCAAAGGTCACAAATATTTAAATATGGAGAGAGGATTGTTTCAGCCAGTGTTATGATGATGCAACATGCGCCTCACCATACATGTAATAAAAAAATACACACACAGAATTGTGAGCTACTGTTGCCTCAGACTTGTGAGATTTTTAATTAGTGTTCGATATGGCTCCTACTTGGTGATATTTCATATAATTAAACTTAATTAGCTAATGGAAATAAAGCTGCCAAGACCACAGCAGTTAAAACTGGGCATGCTTGTGCATACTGTTCAGACACACACACACACACACACACACACACACACACACACACACACACACGCACACGCACTCCAGTGCTCATGAATTGGCTTTATGTATTCCTTATCACTAACTGGATCACATTGCTATTATTTCATTTATTTTTTATTTTTTTTAAACCAAACAAAACTCTAAGACTATCACAACAGCATTTGAAACAAAATATTATCTGATATAATTACATGAATTCCAAGCCCTACAGTATGTATCTATTATAAGCTTTGCAGGAACATTTAAGTGCTTGCCAGCATTTCATATATATTGAAATATATAACGTCTCGACCTACAGTGGGCCCCCGTGTTACGAGATTAATCGGTTCCGTGGTTGGGCTCGTAAGGCTGCGATTTGTAATTTAGACTTCATAAAATATTGTGGATATTTATTTTAAATATTATGATTTTCTTTTCAGTTTTGAGAGCATCATGTATATTGACAAGTTTTAATGGCTGATGCGGGTTTATTGACGTTTAAAATCTCCGGAAAATAGCCTGTGTAGCCCAGTAATACGTACGTATTTATTCAAGAGTCTGACATCACAGAAGGCGTACGTGTGAAAGTCACGGACCACCCTTCTAGTTGTACAGAGAGATATTTTGTTATGTGAACAGGAACAGGTGGATACATCGTTTAATCATATCTTTGAGCCATTTTGTAAAATAATGTGCTGCCTGTCACTGTGCAACTGACATAGATGAACAAAGTTAAATTACATGTTGTAAATAATACTTTTCTGATATGTTGTCATGTTATCGCTGATGTTACAGTTTGTTTAGTGTATATAGTTGTAGTAGTGGTTGTACATGCATACTTTGTCACACAGTAAATTAAGACGTGTTTACATAGAACAGATGGAAACAGGGGGGCAAAATAACCTGTCAATCCTTACTGTTGCTTTAAGAAGCCTCCTGGTGAGCCACGCAGTGGTTTGTGTGGGAGGAAGATTCTGACTTTTTGGACTGTGACAAATCAGCACTGTGGCTGTGCTGCTTGGATTGGCTGGTGAGATGCTGAAAAATAATCCCTTGGTGTCTCACACACAACTCTTTTTTTTCTCTAACTCTTTTCTGTTTTCTCTACTGGCTATATAGAGACAATAGATGTCTCAACAGTTACTTTGTCTGCAAAAAAAGTAGCACTCATTCTGCAGAATAACAAGGATGCCTCCCGCCAACAGGCCACGTTGTTATCTCCTTTAAGCCCCTGAGCAAACGTCCGAGCTGTTCCCTTTCTATTTGTTCAGGACTGCGGTGATTACTTCCGCCGCTGGCCAAATGTCAAGTGCTGTTTTTTAGTCAGAGGGAAATAGCTGGCTGCAGCAGAGACCTAATGTGTCATTTTGAGGGTGACCAGATTTTCAAAATAAAAATCTGGGACACCATAATATCATTGAACATCCATCAATTTTCTATAGCCGCTTATCCTCGGCAGGGCCTATTCCTGCCGTCTTCAGGCAGTAGGCGGGGGACACGAAGGATGGGTTGCCAACACACAGAAACAAACAACCATTCACACTCATAATCACACCTACGGACAATTTGGTATGTCCAATACACCTGCATGTTTTTGCAATGTGGGAGGAGACCGGAGTACCCGGAGAAACCCATGTGACCACGGGAAGGACATGCAAACTTCATACAGCAAGGTCGAGACGAGCTGAAATTGAACCCTCGGACATCAAAACTGTGAGGCAGATGTACTAATCAGTCTGCCACTGTGCCACCCTTCACAGAAAATATTCAAAACACATTTTTAGCTAATGCAAAATGCTATCTGTGGTAAAATGTACCTCCCCTGCAATGGGCTGAAGGACTAGTCATTAGAAAACATGAAGTTTTACCATCAGTTTAAAAAACAAACAATCAAACTTTTGGCCACCAAGAGGGTTTGCATGCAAATGCAACTTTTTTTGTGAGCCATTCAAATAGAATGCTTCTGAAGACTTCCTCTGCCTCTTTTGCAAATCCTTATTCATAAAACAGAAAATCAAATGCCTGACAGTCCCACACTTCCCATGATTCTTAGACATAAAAGCAGGAAGTTGTTCTAGTTCCAGTATGCTGCAAGCATGAAAGTGAATTTCAATAGGAAATCATTTAATGGTTAAATGGTTTATTGTATGAATGGCTTTGACAACTGTGTGATCTAAACATGTACCAAACAACTGCCTTGGTAATTGGACTACATAAACCGGGATTACGTTTAAGTGGGACAAAACAGTGAGACTGACAAAGTTTGGATAGTGCAAGTGTACACAATGTTGTGAATAACAAACTGTCAGCGCATCCTTCTCGTAATGGTTTGACGACAATGAGACACTCAAGGAGAATGTGCACTGATAGCTAAAGCGGACGAAGACATTCTCATAAGATTTATGCTTTACAAGTGTGTGGATAATAACCTTTGAGCATTTTATTTCAAGCATCTTGGATAGGCTTAAAGGAGCTGTGTGTGGTTTTAGTGCACTGTTCAAACCTCTTTGTGTGATTTAGTGCACACACTGAAGGTCTTTGCTTAAAGTATGCGATATTACATAAAATATAGCTGATGGTTGATGAGTCATTACGTCCTAGGGGAAGTCTCTTCTGCTTCACTATGATTGATCATGCGTGTGTTTTGGTGCTGAAACACAAAATGCGTGCTGTCAAAATCCAGCAACCTCCAGCATTACGGCCTCCCCTATTTGGTTTTCTTCTTCCTTTCAATCCACTCTTGTGTCAGGAACCGTGCCAGGATGGAGGAGCTCCACGCTGCAGTGGTGATCCTCCACTTATTCGCTGAGTCAGACGACCGGACCGTTTGAAACTCTGGCCAAAGTGTGGTGATGACTGTGCACAAAACAGAGTTGCGGGTTTGCTTGTGCTTGCCTTTTGGATTCATTCACGCCACCTGATCTTTTCTCTTCCTGATCCACCCCCCCCCCCCCCCCCCCCCCCCCCTCTGCCTTGTGTGTGTGTGTGTGTGTGTGTGTGTGTGTGTGTTGGTTATGGAGCCTAATACTATGCTAATACTTAGACATACATTTGCTGATCACCTAATGAGGTCCAATACAAGAATCTGTATTAATTCAACTCATTTTTTTTGACACTATAGAGCATATGTTTTGTTATTTCACTTCAGTGCTTCTCATTTTTTTTTGCAAAGCCCTGCCTAGGACTCCCGCCATATGAAATTAATCTGTTCCAGAAACCTATGGTAATTAGGTAATGAGTGTAAAAACATCAAAATTGTATATACAGTACATATTAAAAATTGGTAACAAAATAGTATAGCAAGTACGACTTATATATAATGTACATGTATACAATGAAATAACATCATAAATATAAAAGATATATACAGAAAAAAAATAATTTTATTTACCTTTGAGTGACATTGAATTGAGCTACTTATGGCCATAATCCTTAGCGAGGGTAGCCTAGCCTCACCTAGCCTTCTTTGTACTGTATTTCTTGATCAACTCCAGCTTCGTTTCCATAGTAATCATCTTCTTACTTCTTCCTTTTATATCACTAGCAATCTTGGATTGCGTGACTAACCAACTAAAGTTTGAATTTAACAAGAAAATGCACAATAAATACGATAGTGTAAATACTCACACACAATCTTTTGCATATCGGCATCTTAGTGAAATCGTGACTTTTTAGTTATGTATGCAGTGACATACATAGTGACGTATGAGCGTGGTTTGACTCGCAGTCATACGCATGCACATTGACTGACAAGTTTGAATTTGTTGTTATTCTATCCTCAGTGAGTGTGTGTCATAACACACTTCGGCATATAGCGAACAGTTCCTCAAAGAGATTAAGTAATTTAAGGTGGTTTACTGTTGTCTTCAGTCTTTTGAGGTTACAATTTTTTCTCTGAAAAAACTAAAACAATACAGCCAAAAAAATTAATTTATAAATTTTATAAACATAAAATGTACCAGCAAACATGCATGTTACACATAGAAAGTAAAACGTAACTCACAAGTGATACCTTTTTAAACACAAGAGCAAAAATGAATACGCAGATTGATGATGCTGCAAAATAAGCCCTGCATGCAGTCGCAGATAGCTTAACGCAAACAGAAAATAAGAACAATTACCTAAAAACGCCTGAAGAGGGAGGCAAAATAACATAAACACAGCCAACCCCACAGGTCATGACAGTTGTTGATGCCGTAAAGCGGGAATGGAAAAATTTTGTATTCCACTTCGTAATGTGAAAAACAATGTAAGACAGGGGGTCCGTTGTACTGTTTTACAATTCACACTGCGCAGACCATTCAAGGTGTAACCAAACTAAACACCCCAAAATAGTATGATTTCTTCAGGAGAAATACCTCATACAATTTAAGTTTCTAAACAATAAAATATGTGTTTTTCTATTTGAGATTTGTGTTTTTATGATGGTATCAAGATAATGTTACCATAAAACAGGAATTTAAACGTTCACAGCTCAAGTTGAACATCAGCCATGAAAATTTCATAATTGTCTTTTTACATTTGTTGCTTCATTATTTGATTTTGCATAACATTTAAGCATAACACCTGAAGGGTAACAACGCTGCAACTCATCGCTAGCATGTCAATTATGTTTTCTGTTGTGTGCTAGCAATAACAGTGAGCCATTCAACTTACTTGCAGTGAAAAATATTTTCTGTCTATAATTAGAAAACGTTTTCTTTTCACTTAGAAGGCACATGTTGCCATTTGTTATCGACTGAAAATAACATCACGTGCACTTAAGGCTCAGGCAAGGGCTATTCACAGCTTGAGAAAGTCTCATGGCCAAACTGAGAAAAACGCAGAGCTGTGATTGCTCGTTACCTGAGCCTTTTGAGCACATGTGGTCATTTTGCGGTGGGTGGAAAAGGGGTTTATGAGGTTATTAGCCGCATGTGAAAAAAATCATATCAAATTAATTTTAAACAAAATATTAATCGTTAAAAAAATCACTCATATAAATACAAACTGCTTTATTTTGTTAGTAAAAAAAAATGATCCTCAGTTCATTGGAGTCCTCCCTTTAAGCCCCCCTTTCTTTGTTCAGATGTTTTAAACACATGTATTATAAATATTTAAGTCTATCTTCAATGTTGAGCTCTGCAAACATTTCTCATGGGCTGTTCATTTCAGCCTTGAATGCCAGCCAAACTCTCCATCTGTAGCTGTGGTCAGGTGAAGGACAGCAGTGGGTAAATCTAAAGGCAGACAGGATACAACTTTTGACTTCCTAAGGTTGTTTAAGGAAAACCATCATTCATCTTTAGTTGAAATTAAATATACAGTAGCTGGGATTTTTGCCATTTACTTTTAGCCTGCAGATAGTAAAAAAAAAAAAAAAAAAAAGGCTGAAAATGAACCCACATGTGATGTGATGTTTTAACAGTGAGCTGGCAGCTCCTGCTGGTTTCCTTTCCTTTGTCCAACTGTTCATTTGTAGTTCACGCGACTCTGTGAGCGCTCTCACAGTGAGAACATGAGGTTATACGTCCTCAGATAAACCTTTTTATATATTTTCTTCTCAGCTGCAGTTTTGGAACTTCTGTGCAAGTACCTTTAGGGAGCACTGTTGCACAGGTTGTGCTTGCTGCGACTGGACTCACCAACACACTTTCATTCTTTTGTTATGCTCTTTATTCTGGCCGCATTTTAAGAAATGGCAAAAAAAAAAAAAAAAAAAAAAAAAAAAGAAAAGTCTAGAAACAGGTAAAACGTTCAGTTTAAGGGTTGTGGATTTTTTTATTGTCTTTGTTGGGTTACTTTAATTTGAAGCTCAAAAGACAAGTCTTAACAGAGCAGTCTGGCGGTCTGTAAGAGAGTGTGAATGGACAAGTAAGAGAAAAGATTCTTATTCATTCAGAGGAGTAAACTCCTACAAGATGAAAGCCAGCCCTAAACACAAAGAAACGTTTATCTTTTATATATTTTCTGACTTATCAGAGTTGAACTAATTACAACAAGAAGGGAGGCAAAAAACATAAAATATGTCTGTTTTTAACTGTTATCTGTCAAGGTCATCTCATTGTAGCTACACAAATAGTTCTAAACAAAACCAGGTGGTTGGTGAACAACAAAATGGTATACTAATACTTATTTTCCATTATAGAGTTACACCTTTCTAACATGTATTGTCCTTTTGAAACAGTATTATTGGCATGAACTTGTTTATACAGCTGAAGTTATGTAATTTCCATTTTGTTGGGCACAATAATAACTTGAAATTAAATTGGTCTAGTATTGCTCCTTTGTATTATAGACGCAGTGCTAGTTATTTAATGGTTTTAATGCCCTCCTCTGGATTCCTATGTAATTGCACCAAGTCGTCATTACTCTTCACTCATTAGTTTATTTTTGTCATTCGCATTATTGTTATCATCTTTACACAGTAGGAAAGGATGATTCTGAAAACTAAGTCAGCTTGCATAGACATTGTGTGAACCTTTTTTTTATGGGAATAAGAAGCACAACATGCGGTGAGAAACATGCAGGGGCTTGTGGGTGAAGGGTACAGTATTACAGCAATTAGCTCAGTTTATCTTTATACTAATTTAAAAAATAATTCCATGATTTGCTCAATGGGTTGCATGGATCTAAATTGGATGTGCGTGGCGACAAGACTCTTAAAGCAGGGTCACTGCATCATAATGGAACACAGGGGAGAATACACTAACTCCTTATCTGCTTGCCCTTCACTGGCAGAAATAATATGCTCCAATGAATTAGCTCACAGATACTGCAGTCCTCTACTGGTCATTTCATTAGGCACACCTGCAAAATCTGAGATCTGTACATTTTCTTGAAAAATACAGCATATCAATGTTCTGTTGTGATGGATGGTGGCAGATTGGTATTGATTTAACAAAGCAGAAACTGCTTTCAGGATGATGCAGTGTGGTACCACTCTGCTGTAAATTTCAACCACAATATTAATGTATCATTAAAAATGAAACCCCTCTAGTAGTGTCAATCAAAATCGAGCATAACAACTTTCAAAAGCTTACAGTAATAGTTTTCCATTCGACTGTGCAGGTGCACCTAATGAAGTTCCCACCAATTGTGAATAATAGATTTTCATACTGAGCAAATAAACTCACAATCCAATCAACACAATTTTTAATTTGTCATGTTATTGGAAATGAGTATTTCAACAAATAATCATTACAACATTATTCCAAATTCAAGTGACTAGTATGACCAAGATTTGACTACAACCGATAAAAAACACTAAATATAAAGATTCGTCCCAAAAAATATTAATTGTCTCCTCTTTGGAGAGGGGAAAAAATGCCTGTTACATATTATAATATATGCAAATGAGGGATTGCACAACATCTGAGGTCTACTTCTGGCAATGCCTTGAGGTTTGTACGCAAGGTTGAGTCACTTGCTAAATTATGAATCATAAACTTCTTTTTTATGTCCAATAACAAACATTGAATTTATCATTGTAAGGGGATTTTTTTTTTTTTTGCTTTTGAACACATGGTAGCTAAAAATTGCACAATATAAAACAATTAAATAACACCCCCCCCCCCCCCCCCCCCCTGCAAAATCTATTGATAACATGTCTTTTCCATCTTTACATGACTGATCATATTCTGCTTTCCCCCATTGCAAAATCACAACACATGATTAAAGATACTCCAAATGTTACCATGGAGACGCCACAATGATACTTAAGGTACATGAGGAAATAATTGAAAACATCTCATGCAATAGCAATGTGCCATTATTTCCCCTCTAATGAACAATTAACATTCAACCTTATGCACGATAATATTGGAGTGTTTGTTGTTTGTTGAAGTAACTTATCTACAGTGTTATAATAAAGTCAGTTAGGGCCACATGTATCAATACAGTACACCTGCTTCTGCTGTGGCTTGCATTTGCATTTCACAAGATCCTTTTGGCTTTGCTTATATATTAGAAATCCTTATGATTCTGCAATTGCGTTGTCCCTTTCTGGGTCTCACTGGACTGTGCATTTCTCACCACACTCTATCTTCCACCACTTGCAACATTTCGACACTACTGTGCAGGCTATAACACTGTTATTGTAGCTGTATTGATTAGTTGACTCAGAGAGGTAAAATCCTGAAAGAAATTTCAATTACGTTCCCCCAAACCTTAAAAGCTGAACCCTATAGAACTGTTCCTCTTTTCATTGCTTCATCACAAAAGTTGAAGATGTGTGACTAATATGACCAATATCAGACAACAGCTAATTTAAACAAATTTCTTTAGAAAAAAAAGCCTGTACCAAGAGATTTGCAAGTTGTGAAGACTTAGAGGTGACTGTTGAGAAGGGCTTTAGCCTTGTAGCTTTGCTTGAATAGAACTGTGTGGCACACGAGTTGTGATCTATAGTGTAATACATCTCACAACGTTAATGTTTTTCTTTTTTTGTGTGTTCTATATACAATCAGAAAACATAATAAAAAATATAGAACGGATTTTTTTTACCTTTGAGTGGCGCTTGTTTTGCCCATATTCCCTAGTAAGGGTAGCCTAGGCTAGGCTAGCTTCTTATTTCTTGATTATCTCCAGCATTTTTTCCATATAACTCATCTTCTTACTTCTCTATTTAACATCACTAGCAATCTTGGGACCCATGGCTAACCCTTTCAAGTTTGAATTAAGCACTAAAATGCACTATACAGTTTTGTAACCACTCGCGATAGAACAAAGCTTTACCATTCCGCCATTTTAAAACGAGTGAGGCCGACCAATAGCAGACCAGCATCCCCGTCGTGTGACGGCAACAGAAAATAAGTGCAATTACCTAAAAACGCCTGGGGATGGAGACAAAACAACACAGATACAGCCAAGCCCCTAGGGTCATGAAAGTTTTTTTGTTGCAAAACCGGCAAAATACTATAGAAAGGGATGGAAAAACTCAGTGTTCCACATCGCAATATGAAAAAAACGTAAGCCAGGGACACTGTAAACTGGGGGTCCACTGTATAATATAGATGATTGCTATTATATTCACTCGACGTAAAAAAATGTGCACATGGCTAATTAATATGGTCATTTATTCATGTTTAGCTTTCGTGAGGGGGCAGGGGAATGGCAAGAGATGAGAATCACAAGAAGTCAGTAAGTTTATTATTTTGATGACTTAAAGTGTAAGTCCGAGATGGAAGTTCGTGCGCAGCAGGCAACATAAATCTGTCCTAAGTTCATGCTAAATTAGCTAACGTTATTCCTTGTGTCAAGACAACCATATTCATTTTGCTGTGCGATCTGTCGGGGGAATTTGCATTACTTTAGCAATTCATTGCTACTGCATTAATTACACACAGACAATGCACACATGGCAAATTAGTATTAGATGTTATATTTTTATGTTATTTTTTTATTATTATTATTTATTATTATGATAGTGTGAGGGGTATTTTTTCAATTTGACTAAGTTGGACACCTCTGAAGGCCTAAGTGTGAAATGCTCGGACCCTCACTACACGATTCATCCTCAGTTCAGGTCAGCAGCACCCCATCTCCACTGTACAGAGCGTTAATTGGTGCGCTGCTTCCTCCTCCTGAGATGCCAGATGGTGGACCAGAATTTCCTCAAAGCTGTTTGTCCGTCTTCCATGGCCTCACCGAACCCCTCATAGCAAAATCAAATTTAGGGATTTGTTTAGTATTAAGTCCCAGAGTCTTAAACGCAAAAAGTGGGGTTAAAACAATCTGAACGTAAACCCTGCGTAATGTTGAGTCATGTTGCACGGACACTTTAACTCAACCGATCACTGTAAAATTGTGTTTTAGTTAGTACATTTAATGAAGGCAACCTAAAGCGGGTCCAGCTGCTTTTAATTGCTAATTGGTGACCTTAAATAGTTGTGGAACATTGGTATGAAAAGAAGTCTAAAGCCTCATTTTTGGGCTACAGTATCTCTCCTTGACAGAGTACGTTATTGCTCTGTGAGCCATTTTAATCCTCATTAACATCTACAAGCCGCCTCTGGGATCTATTTGTCATTCACTGTGCATGTTCGTGTGAGCAACACCCTTTCAGGCGTCATCATTTAATGTAGTGTCTTGCGGCCTGTAGGGAGTATTTATTTATCACATTAAATTGACAGGGATGTTGGATGGGCAAAAAGTCATAACAGAAGCTAAAATACAAAAAAAAAAAAATTAAATACAAGTAAAAAAAATTAATACAAGTAAAATGAGCATTCATTTTAGAGATGCAGCAATTAATTGATTACCAAATTACCAATCATTTTTCCTAATAATGTCCATATGCTCCGAACTTCTGAGTCTTGAATATTGTCAGATATCTCTAGTCCTCTTTAAAAGCAGATTAATTATTATTGTCAATAAATCATTTTCAAGCATCTGCTTGTATTTTGGGAAAACAATGATCAACTTGATTTTCTTACATGCTACGGACCAAACCAATTATCCAAACATTAAAAAAAAAAAAAAAAAAAAAAAAAAAGACATTTTTTGAAAATCAAATGCATGAAAAATAAACCTTTTAAAAATACAAGTTATGAATTAACTGACAGTTCAATCAAATGATTGTTAATTGCAGCCCTAAACCATTTTGTATGACACTGGCTATGTTTACATGCAGTCAATATTTCGGTAAGGTCGGATTTAGTCAAAATTCAGGTGTTAGCAATTAGTGTTATGTTAATTGTGTACCCCAAAATCGAGACCGCGACATACAGATAACATCATAATGCAAATAAACTATTTTTTCACATGTAATTTTCTACTGTCAATAAATCACATTATATTCATATACATTCACCATAAAAATAATCATTTTCCTCCTTGCGTTTCAACCTGTTTGTTTACTCCAAGTAGAGCAATGCATTTTAGTATTTTAAAAACCAGAATATGAGGTCGTTCCGGTTACTGTGCGTGTTAACATAGCATTTAAAAATACTCAGGTGTTAAAACACTCTTAATTGCATGTAAATACAGCCACTTTAATGGCAGTATTAAAGGACCTAGATCATGGTATTTTTACACTTTACACATTGAAATACATGCATATAAATGACATTTGGCACATTGGTGATTTATTTTTTTTTATTAAATATCAGTTTTATGGTACTGACATTTCCAGGAAGTAAAATGTCTCATTAGTGGGCCATTGGGTCTCACTGTGTCTTCCACGCCCACTTGTAACATCCAGTGTAATGTACTCCACGCAGTTCTTTTTCCTTTTACTTGCAAGGCGGCTCAAGTTCATTTTGCCATAAATACCCGAAGTAGCGCAACAATGCACATCTGTGCGTCAAAACTCGTCTTATGTGGTTGATAGATCAATCTTAATTGAGCTTACCGTTTTTAGGACGCACCCATACTTTTGGTCTTGATTTAGGGGAGAAAAAAGTGTGTCTTATATTTGAGGAATTCTTTTAATTAATATTGTAACGGTTAAATGCTCCAAAAAACTGGATGACGGATGACACCAGGGAAAAGACTTTGTTTTTGTCGTGTGAAGTGTAATTGCGATAAAATAAGAATTTTTATCTTTTTTTTTTCTTCTCATTTCAGGCACTTTGATGCACTTGTTTTTTTCAGTTTTAGACTAAGCCGTAACCTGTATAAACACTGTCAAAAATAACTACATTTGCTGAAAGTTTATACTGCTTTTTTTCTTTTGTTAATGTTAAGAAGGATACAGGTTTAGGTATACAGTAGTTCTAATTTGTATTTATTTATTTTATTTTATTTATTATTATTTTATCAATACAGGTTGGATAAGTTCCATCACGCCCATTCTGTTATTCCTGCATGCATTCCCTGCACTGCTTTTGTCTAGGTTCTGCAAGGAGTTGCAAAGTACAATTTATTTTCCTAATGATCTTGCTGCATCAGAAGTATTTCAGTGTCAGTGTGGTTTTAAAACCGTGAGGGCGGTCTTTCAGGCATTCCAAAGATGAAATAAACGGCTGCCACGGAAGCTGTCTGTAGGGTTAAGAGTCGAGGTTGTGGAGGTTGACACCGTTGCAGTCGGTGAAGTAAACATGTAGCCGCCCCAGCATGAATGCTGGCTTCAGAGCTGCCAAGTCTCTTTGCATGCCAGGATCTGGGCTCATTCATAAGATGTGTGTGTGTGTGTTAGTGTGAAAGTATGTGTGAGGATCTAGACGACACTGCTTGGTGCTGGAAAAAGGATGCAGTGCTGTTATGTTGAATCTGTCTCGTTAATCATGACAAATCAAATATGGTAAAAAAAAAACAAAAAAACATTGTTATTATAACTAGGAGTTGTTGCCACATAAAAACTGTGGTTCAACAATACTATGAAAAAAAAAAAAAACATTTTGCCCCAATGAATCAAACTAACTGTGCAAATAAACTCACCCCGCAGTTCATTACGTTTGCAAACTTCACACCCATACCAGCTTTGGATTTGATGTATCTCATCACATTTTGACAACTTCCCACAATGTACCCGATGAGTCAATGTCAGGTCGGCAATGAATGCGGCTGGATGAGTGAGCGTGTCGCTCGTTGCCATCACTGTCAGGGCGTTGGATGCTTCATTAATATGAGTTATTGACGAGATAACTGGCCAGGGACGTCTGCTTTCCGCTGCTGTATTTGAGATCGTTTCAAGTCGAGCATAACGTGCATTTATAAATTGAGGCAGTTTGCCTCCATTGTTGATGCTCTCAAAAATATCTTTGGTTCAGCTTGCTTGTCTGAATTGTCAGTTTTATTGTTATTCAACTGCTCATAGCTGCAAAGTAATAATGGACATGTGGAATGCAGTAGTTGCCTCAGCTAACAAGCATTGCCCCATATATATATATATATATATATATATATATATATATATATATATGATATATATATATATATATAATATATATATATATATATATATATATATATATATATATGTATATATATATATATATATATGTATATATATATATATATATATTATATATATATATATATATATATATGTATATATATATATATATATATATGTATATATATATATATATATATATATATATATATGTATATATATATATATATATATATATATATATATATATATGTATGTATATGTACACACACGTACACACACACAGTGGACCTAGTATTTTAACATCCCTGACTTATTTTCATTTTCATAGCGCCCAAAACAACTGTCATGACCCAAGAGGCTTAGCTGTATTTCTGTTGATTTGTCTCCATCTGCAGGCATTTTTAAGTAATTATACTTATTTTCAGTTGCCGTCCCTGTAACGCGTCACTACAATTTTTGTCTGCTATTGGTTGGCGTCTCCTCACGGAGATGGTGGTCTGCTATTAGTCGGTATTACTCGTTTCAAAATGGCACAAAGATAAATCTTCGTTTGATTGTGAATGGTTACAAAACTGTATTTATAGTGCATTTTACTGCTTATTTCATAGTTGAAAAGGTTAGCCATGGGTCCCAAGATTGCTAGTGTTGTTAAAGAGAAAAGTAAAAAGATGATTTATATGGAAACCATGCTGGAGATAACTCTTATTAAGGAATATGGGCATAACAAGCATCACTCAAAGGTAAATAAATCCTTTCTATATTTTTTATTCATGATGTTTTCTGATATATATATATATATATATATATATATATATATATATATATATATATATATATATATATATATATATAAATATATATATATAAAATAACAGCACAATATTAGCACATTCAGCTTCCTTGCTCTGTTGTGCTAACATTTAACATGAATGTCAATACATTTTTTGAAAATATTATAGTTTTGGCCCCAAAATATACAATTTGTGTTCTTTTTTTTTGTTGTTGACGTATTTTATGTTTAGTCCTCATTTGCCTTACATCGTGTTGCAATATTCCAGACGATTATCTTCTACATGAGAAAAATACAGCAAACTAAAACAAGTGATTTTTGTTTTTTTGAAGAAAGAAAAACTAATGAGAAACAAACTGAATTTGTGAAACCAAAGTTAAAATGAAATAACTACTCTGGAAAAAAATGCGAAACTCTTAGTACCATGGTCTTGTCTCAAACGCCACAATGTAAAGGTCTTTGTAGTTCCCTCCCTTATTTTCCGTCAGGTGTTGAAGAGGAACAACATGAACTGATTTCATTTAGTATTGTTTCTCATTGGTTAACTTTACACTTGTGTATTGATGTCTATTATTGTTTTTTATTTTTTTTACGTTAACATAACATGGAATAGAAAGCGTTTAAAGTCAGAGGTTCACTATTTGTATGTTTTGGAGCAGTCTTGTGTTAGAGTGAACCTTTCTTACTCAGGAATTCAGTGAACGTTGCACATTTGTGATCGCTTCTTCTTGGCTGCCACAGAAATAGCCTCTTGTTCCCTGGCGGCTATCACATGCTCCTCCTTTTAATATACCACAGCACATCCTCTCATACCCGACACTTGTAGCCCGCAGCTCACTATGCACCTTGAATATCACGTTTGCAGGTAATCTCATTAAGAACGGGGTTGCAATGATGGCATTGCGTGAGATGTTGAGGCATTTTTAAACCAAGCCTTCAGAGTAAAAGGGTATTCTTAATTTGTTAACCTTTTCACTCCTGTTGGGACAATGCTTTTCAAAAAAATTGGAATCATTACAGTAAGATGAAATGGCATTCCAGCGGTTCATTATGCACCTATCTACAGATTCTAGTGGCATTTAGCTGTTTTTCCATACACAACAAGCCAGTGCTGGGCTGACTGTCAGCAAGGTAGGTTGCGTAGTACAATTTCTCATGAATTAATGATTTAGTCTCACGGGAATATATTATTAATGTGTGCTATATATATGTATGTAACTATAGATTACTCTGATTACTTTGTATTGTAGGCGTTTGGTGATCCTTTTCACTTTTAGTATGATGGTCTATGGAAATGGCTCTCATTGTGGGATCTGCGGACCCTGGGGGTCCGTGGCCTGACTGTAGGGGGCCGGTGAAATGATTTGAGAACTGTTTTGGAACTGATTTAGTTCATCTTTTAACAGTTACAGATTTGTACCTTGTTTGGCTTAGTCTTTGTTTTTTTTAGATTGCCTCTGGCCACTGTTGATAGTGCATGATAATGTGCTGTCAGTCTACCGACGTAGAAGCCATTGTAACATCCCGGAAGGAAAGAACATTGGGTCATTAATAAAAAAATATGTTCATTTCATTTTATTTCATATTAAATTGTGAAAGTATTCATGATGCTTCAATAAAGCAACCAATTCAAACAGTTTAATTGATTCTTAAAAATGTAATAATTTTTAAATTTGTCAATGCGTTTTGTTTCTACAGTTGCTTGTAAACGAGGTAATGAAGCAAGAAAAATCGAATGCTGTTTTTGACCGAATAATTGGCAGCAACCTATTTGGGGGAAATTGACCCAGTTTGTTATAACGATGTGTGTCATTTTCAATTTTCAATTTTTATACTTCAGTATAGCTGAAAAGTAACAAATATTCTTGTCAATTTTTATATTTTGCCGAATAAAAAGTCACTTATGTTTGTCTTAGATGATTTTTTTGTTTGTTTGTATTGTTTTGTTTCGGCAAACATTTGCAATGGCAGTACTTGGAAAATTAACTTTCTAAACGATGTCCCTGACTTCAAAAAGTCTGAGATTCCCTGGTTTATGGGATATACAGTCCCAGTGGTATTTTTTGGTGGAAATGGAGGTGTGAGGGGTTTAAATATCCTAGACTTATAAACAATATGCTATAAGTCTTTTTTCAGAAAATAAAGAATTGCTGGTGAAAGGATTAAATGAAAGAATTTGTTTCAACCAGTTTGCAACACAAAGGTTGGGGAGCAACCTCAACATTATGGGACAAAATAATCATATTCTGCTCTCTAACTATAATATATATATATATATATATATATATATATATATATATATATATATATATATAGTTTCTTTACTACAAAAAAATTGTTTTCTAAACTTTGTATTTTTTTTTTTTTTAATCAGACGAACATCAGGCAACTTGCCAAAAACGAGCCATCACTTTGGGAAACAACTCAAATGAAAATGTGTGCTCTGCTGATAAAGTTTTCCAATCAGAGTGGCCCGCCTGGCAGAGGAATTATGCCAGGGAAAAATGAGCGATAAAGAATGTGAAGAAAATAATGTGCAGTCTCAGCAAGGTGAGATCATTTAGAGAAGAAGAGATTATAGTTTGCATTTGGATAATAATGTTTTGACCCTCAAATTACTTGAGAGAGAACAGGCTCCCAATTTAATTTTCGAATATCGTCTCTGTGCTGGGGGCATTAATTTTGCAGGAAAGTAAGCTGCAGCAATCCGTGGGATTTAGTCTGTCTCGAGACACATGATGGGTGGAAAATTCAGGGATTCTTTTAGCTAGGAAAGATGAAGAATTGCTTGCATCTCAACTCATCCACTGTGCATATTTGATTTAAAACAACAAAATACACAAATGTAGAACAATATAAAATACTGTGAATTATTGAGAAATCTGTTGCGGTCTGTGCATTTCTACACTAGGCCTTCAGTGATGTTACATTTATTCCTACCTAAATTAAATTGCCACATAATAGCAATATGAGACCAGGGCTTGAGAATCCACACACATACATCACCCTACATTACATCACTCTTAACACCTGACTGTCCAGGGACTTTTAAATCTTTACTGGCATCAGCCCTATCCGTACATATATGTCTATATTTATTTATTTATTTATTTTTTCTTGGGGGGTGGGGGGTATAATAGCAAAAGTAAGTTCTATATTTATGATTCATGAAATTGAAAAAGGAATATTTATTACATCATCATTTGAGAATTATGAATTTTGATGGCTTTTGCATTATTGGAGTCCAGGCTAAGACAATCAACGAAGTAATTGAAAGGCTTCCAAATGTCATAATTAGGCTGCTGGCGCCACCCGGTGGTTTTGGGGTGTTAACACAAAAAATTGTCTATTGCGCCCTGTTAGCGAGTGGCTGTTGAAAGGATTATTGCAAAAATTGGGGGAAACGCATAATAAAACATCCGATTCTCAATATGTCCAAAATTGACAATATTTGAAGTAAATGCAGTAAATGAATGGGCTAAATTTGACACCTAAGTTGTACCTCTCAACCCTCCGTTTGCAAGTACTAAGAAGGGACGGCCGTGTGGCATATTGAAAGTCGCCATGTTTTGACAATATATAAAAAATGTTAGTGTTTGTTTGGTAGGCTTTTCCTTTGGTATCACACATCAAAAACATCAAAAAGCCCGAGGTGGGTCAAAATGTCCCCCAGGGGTTATATAGACTAATGTTAACAGCAACGTTCATATTTGCCTTTATGAAAATGACGGACGAAACTTTTTGCTGGTGGGACAGACAAGCCAGCACGGGCGCCAGCCAACCTCTACTCACAATCCCAGGTTTTCTTGGAAAGTCCGTTGTGAAAGTTACATGGCAAGTATATCTGCAATCAGATCCACCTCTTCTCCTTCTGCCATTGTGGGTTAAAAAAAAAACTCCAAGGGACTCCAAGGTGTCACGGCGGGGCATGGCTAGTCGAATGCGGGAGGATGGACCAGGGGTGCGAGGAGCAAGGAAGCCAGGAGGGGATGTGCTCAAAAATGCCGTTTTAATGAACAAAAGATGGCAGGAACAAAAACAGACAAAAACTGGGCAAAGTACAAAAGGAACGTGAGAACGCAAAAGGGAAGGGCAATCGGTGAACCGGAGTGACTGTGGATGAGGGAGCGAGGATGTGAGGGTGACCATAACAATAATCCGACGACTAACAGAGAAAAGGCTGCAACTTGAATACACAAGGCTACTTACAAGGCAACGCGAAACAGCTGGGAGAGACAAGAGGCAGGGGAAGCTGATTGGGTGACACGCAAGGGCAGGAATGCACAGGTGACAGGTGGACAAGATAAAACTAATGGACAGAGAGGTGAGGTGGACGCGGGGAAGAAACTATACAAACTAAATGGCTAAAGAAACAAGCCCACATCTCTACAAAACCCATAGCAGAACATAACTCAGGGAGAAGGTGACACAAGGAGTGCTTATCTAATCAAAAGAAACATAGGTGTTGATTTCTACGCAGACCTAGCTAGCTTTGCCACAGGTCGCAATCCTACAAGATGACCGCTCCGAACTGAATGGGCTGCGTCCATTCACATACAGCGGACAGGCCCTTCTCTTTTTGTTTTGAAGGCTCTGGCAGATTTCACGGAACCTGACAACCCTAGCTAGCTGAAACATGATTGGGTAGAAAGTTTTTATCCAACTTTTTAAATGGAAAAACTCTAGCATGATAGAGTGCACAGGAAGCACTGGATAAAAGAGGATATGTCATCTCTAGAACAGACCAAGCAGAATAATATTTATGAATCCTTTTTTTGTTTTTTGAGTATATTTAGCCCAGTATATTATCAACCCAGCCCCATTATTATTGCACCTTGGAAGGTAATGGTTGGGTTTGAATGGTAGATGGTTGACGCACATGCGACTCAATGTATTTCTTTGTTGGTAAGTATTGCTTTAACGGAGCAAAATTTTAAATGAATGCATTCTCAAACCTTATTTGTTTATGGTAAGTTGCTGTTTGTATTTGATGGCATTTTTGCTTGCTACATTTGGATAACTGCTTTGTATATAACATGATATGCTACACTTCACAGTAACCAGAAGCCAATTATAGCTACCTCATCTGTACTAAAGTTGCAGTTAAAACTTTTTTGACTTTATATGTCTTAATGAGACCTAGCCAATTAGTAACCTCGGGGCTCTTGGCTGGCGTGTTGATCTAAGTGTTGTTTAAAAAAAAAAAATCAGATAGCCTGCAGCTCTGTGGTCCTTGTGTTAAAAGCATTTGACTCACATCTAGAGCTTGTCACATGAGGTGTCATCATCAATTTCTTTCTCTTATCTTTTTAGTCATATCACATTTTGGTATTTGATTATTTGTTCAGATAGTTTAGAAAGTAGTTTGTGTCCTCTCTTTTGAACCCATAAGTCAGACGCTGCTGTTGTGACACAATGTAATGAGATCCAATACAAGAGATTTATTAAAACAGTAAAGCTTGCTTGAAATGGCGCTCAGTATATGGTTGGATACTGATTAAGCACAGTTCCCTCTCAATAATAAATCCCTAACAAAACAAAACAAAAAATATTTCATTTATTTCTGACATGTCATATGTGCATAAATGGGCATTTTACACAGCCAATCATTGGTCCTTAATTGCTAGCTAAACAGCAACTCAGAGTGAAGATTTTTCCGACGGCCCAGACCTGATTCAGCATGCTGAATCGGCTCAAACCCTTTCCGACACCCTGTGACTAATGCCGACATTCTAATGGTGTTTCGCCACACCAAGCTGACGCCGCACGACGAGGTCCGAACAGTGACCTCGGCTTGGTGGGTAAAGGGGCTAACATTGTGTGTCAGCCTGCCCATCACCATGGCAAACAAGAAGGGGTCCCGAGCTGATCCTTGATGCACTCCCACCCGCACCTTGCACTCTTCTGTCACGTCGACTGTAACGACGGATTAAAGTGATGGACGAAATCTAACTGTTCCGTCAATCTTATTCCGTCATTGTAAAAATGTTTTCACCATTCAAAACGTCAGTTCGTCACCAGTCTGTCAATACCAACAAACTGCCCACCTCTGCGGAATGCATAAGTCAAGGGGAAAACTAAAATAAGGAAAACATGAGCTGATATACTGTAAATGGTAGCTCTTTACTCATACAGTGGATGAACCGAGCACACGGAGGCCAACAAAGACAAATGATTCATTATGGATAATGTAGAAATGAGCCCCATTTATTTGAGCATTTTTCAGTTTTTTTTCTGCTCAAGGTTAGAGACAGTTCAGACTTAGAAAATGATGCATCCATGTTGTGTGACCTGATTCCACCATAAGGCCTTTATTGCCCCCCCCCCCCCCCCCACACACACACACACACACACACACACGCACACACATTTTCCTACCAACAATTCTACTATGATTTGAATTATTCTTACATTTGATTTACTTCTCATTAGTTCTTTTATACACCGTGGACTGTGATACTTTTGGTCACAATGTTATCAAGACATCATGAATAATAGGAAAAAAAACTACAACATTAAGATCAAAGATATTTGTACTAATTTTATGGGCTGCTTTAAGCTTGGCATACAGTGTGAATTATCAGTTTGTAGTGCCTGCTTCAATTCCAACTGACCCACTTTTGAATTAAGGATATAAAGGATGCGGTGCAGTGTACACAGGTGACTAAGGAGTGATTGTCATTCACTGATTGGTTTTACACGAGTGCATGATTTTCGATATATATTTTGATTTGATGGTGAACCACTAATCATGTTTATATGCTGAGAAGGGAAATATAATTGCTCTGTATATTTTAGTATAGCTTTATGAAACTGTTAACTTTGTTAACAAGTTTGTTGGTTTTTGTTAGGTTGTGTTTTAAAAACATTAAAAAACAACATTGTCCGTCCTGTCCGTATCTCGCTTAAACGAGGGTTATTGAGTTTGAAGAGCCGTGCTAAGACTCTACATTAGCATATTATTTGCTATTGTTAGTTGTGGCTGCTGTTGCAGCTGGATGCTTTGAATTTATGTGCTAGGCTGAAGTTGAACTGTGATAACCAAGCTCCCCCTTACAGAGAATGCATATCAATCCACCTGTATCAAAGGCACAGGTTTTTATATTTAAATGCACCATTATCAGACGGACAACTCTCACAAGCTCTTCCATTTTCACGTCTTTCTGCTCCTAAACTGCCCTCCCACCCACAACAGGAGCCTATCAGGGTATGCCAAACACGATGAGACCAATCAGTGTCCACTTCAGGATGTGATTGCTCTTTGATTTCCAACCCCAACAACTCAAACCCAAGACGTTTGATGCTTAAAAACTGATCTAAACAGCATACAGAGTTAATAAATTCATAGTTTAAAATTAGATTCAGATGATTTAAAAAAAAAAAAAAAGACCACTGACTGTGTTCGGTAATCAATGTATTATTTCACACGCCTAGATTTTATTAGTTTTAATGGTAACTTTAGTTTTTTTTTTTTAATGTAAGTAGTATTTGTCAAGCACTAGATAAACAAAAATCCTAAATTACAGTTCACTCGTCCTTCTCCTGTATGACAAAATAACTGCACATTTAAAATGAATCTGAAAGCTCATGTAACATCAACAGACAAAAAACGTGTGTGTGTGTGTGTGTGTGTGCGTGTGTGTGTGTGTGTGTGTATATATATAATACATTCTTTACTACAAAAATGTATTTTCTAAACTTATTCCAGCATTAAAGGTTAGAAAAGCAGCATTTGCAATAAAGTAGGCACTTAAAAAGCTTCTCATTTGAAGCCTCTTTAGGTTCTTTTCATTAGATGACTCTGCGCAATAGCAACAAGAAAGGGTTCGTGCTTTTGTAGCAGGCGCACATTGGAAATCAAAGGAACATTTTGAAATGGCTCCGCTTGGCTGTTGGAGAACCCACAATCAATTCACAATTACAGAGTGCTTTTTTTTCCATTACACTCTTCAAACTAGAGTGTGTACAATATCCATTTGAAACACACACATACAGTATACACAATCAGACTGCTATAAACCCTTTTGATTTATAGCAAAAGCACTCTAGCTTGTACATGATTGACATTTAATAATAGATAGTCATACAGTGTACACTGTATATCTCTGGTGTGTCATATCCCCTTTAATAATAATTATCCTCCAATTTATTAATAAAGTGTTTTTTAAAAGACAAACCAGACATCTACAGATCTTATTGAGGGCTCTCTTGTGCACATTTGCGGAGACGGTCACGTATGTGAGAGCAGACAAGGTCGCCAAGTGATTTAAAAACAAGCAATAAATCTCGGAGTGGTCCATCCAGAACATAATCAGTTGTCATGTCAAAGTATTTTGTTTTCATGTTTTATACTTTAATGGAAGCCTAGGAGTGTCACGGGGGTGCACGGCGGGTGTGAACGCCGGCGTGGTTGCGGAGGACCCAAAAGCAGGGGAGCGTCGGGACAGGGGGTTGATGAAATCCATGTTTATTAATACAACGAACGGGAACAAAAAGCGGGAAAAACAGGACGGCAAAAACTAAGGGCGCAGGCAAGCTGGAAAAACGGAAAACAAACACTACGGGCAGGCTGGCAGGAATACACGAAACTGATGGGCGAGACGAGACGGGACTACAAGACGACAATGACCTGACACGACAGAGACAATGATCCGACACGGGCTGTAACAGACACTAGGCTTAAATACATTCACAAACTAATCAAACTAACACATGGCAGCTGGGCAGGGACAACAGGCAAAGGGAGCAGATTGGAGGACACGAGGCGCAGGTAACAGACAGGTGGACTAAATCAAAACTAACGCAGGCAGACGCGACAGGGGCAGAAACCGGAACTATAAACGTAAACAGAAACAGAACCCCTCAAAATAAACCCACAACCCAACAAACCATGACAGAACCCCCCTCTCAAGGGACGGATCCCAGACGTCCCAAAACAAACCGACAAGCAAACAAAACCGAGGCAGGGTGGGCGGAAGGGGGACCGGAGGAGGGCACAGGAGAAAAACAAAAACAGTCCAAAGGCACCCCTGGTGCCAAACGGGATGCACCCGAGGGGGAAAGTCCAGAGGACGACCCGGTCGCCAGAGCGAGTCAGGCGGGCGACCCGGTCGCCAGACGAAAGGTGCCCTGCGGGGCGAGTCAGGTGGGCGGCCCGGACGCCAGACAAGAGGCGCCCGGCGAGGCGAATCAGGCGGGCGGCCAGGACGCCAGAGCAGATGTGCCCGGCGGGCCGAGTCAGGTGGGCGGCCCGGACGCCAGACAAGAGGCGCCCGGCGAGGCGAATCAGGCGGGCGGCCAGGACGCCAGAGCAGATGTGCCCGGCGGGCCGAGTCAGGTGGGCGACCTGGGCGCCCGATGGCGAACAGCAAGCCACCCCAGGTAGGCTTGTATCCCGGTTGCCCCTGAAGATCGGCAGGCGGGGCGTCAGGCGAGAGCGGAGACGTCAGCAGGGCGGCGTCAGGCGAGAGCGGAGACGTCGGCTGGACGCCGTCAGGCGAGAGCGGAGGCGTCGGCTGGACGCCGTCAGGCGAGAGCGGAGGCGTCGGCTGGACGCAGTCAGGCCGGTGCGGAGGCGTCGGCTGGACGCCGTCAGGCCGGTGCGGAGGCGTCGGCTGGACGCCGTCAGGCCGGTGCGGAGGCGTCGGCTGGACGCCGTCAGGCCGGTGCGGAGGCGTCGGCTGGACGCCGTCAGGCCGGTGCGGAGGCGTCGGCTGGACGCCGTCAGGCCGGTGCAGAGGCGTCGGCTGGACGCCGTCAGGCAGGTGCGGAGGCGTCGGCTGGACGCCGTCAGGCAGGTGCGGAGGCGTCGGCTGGACGCCGTCAGGCAGGTGCGGAGGCGTCGGCTGGACGCCGTCAGGCAGGTGCGGAGGCGTCGTCGGGGTGCCATCAGGGAACAGCCACTGGGTGCAGACCACAGACACGAGTGAGAGCACAAGACTGACCTGGGACAGGGGCGACCACAGGGAACCGTCTGGCATCTCTGTCGTCTGCGGCAATGGTGGCATGGCTGACAGCTCAGGCGACTGCGGCTGACGCGCCGAGGCTGGCGGCTCAGGAGGCTGTGGCAGCGGCGCAGAGGCTGGCGGCTCAGAAGGCTGAGGCGCCGTGGCTGGTGGCTCAACAGGCTGAGGCTGCGGCGCCGTGGCTGGCAGCACAGGGAACGGCCGGCTGGACAGAGACAGCCACTGGGGCCCAATCAGAAACGGCGGGGATGCCAGGAGACTGACTTGGGATGACTGAGGCAGACGGGCGACTGGCTTTGGAGTCAGACGGGCGACTGGCTTTGGAGTCAGACGGGCGACTGGCTTTGGAGTCAGACGGGCGACTGGCTTTGGAGTCAGACGGGCGACTGGCTTGGGAGTCAGACGGGCGACTGGCTTGGGAGGCAGACGGGCGACTGGCTTGGGAGGCAGACGGGCGACTGGCTTGGGAGGCAGACGGGCGACTGGCTTGGGAGGCAGACGGGCGACTGGCTTGGGAGGCAGACGGGCGACTGGCTTGGGAGGCAGACGGGCGACTGGCTTGGGAGGCAGACGGGCAGGGTTCACAGAGCCTGGGGTCCGGCTCGCAAGGTGCACAGAGGCCGGGGTCCGGCTCGCAGGGTGCACAGAGGCCGGGGTCCGGCTCGCAGGGTGCACAGAGGCCGGGGTCCGGCTCGCAGGGTGCACAGAGGCCGGGGTCCGGCACGCAGGGTGCACAGAGGCCGGGCACCGGCTCGCAGGGGTCACAGAGGCCGGGGTCCGGCTCGCAGGGGTCACAGAGGCCGGGGTCCGGCTCGCAGGGGTCACAGAGGCCGGGGACCGGCTCGCAGGGGTCACAGAGGCCGGGGACCGGCTCGCAGGGGTCACAGAGGCCGGGCGCCGGCTCGCAGGGGTCACAGAGGCCGGGCGCCGGCTCGCAGGGGTCACAGAGGCCGGGCGCCGGCTCGCAGGGTTCACAGAGGCCGGGGACCGGCTCGCAGGGTTCGCAGAGGCCGGGGACCGGCTCGCAGGGTTCGCAGAGGCCGGGCGCCGGCTCGCTGGGACAGGGGCGGTCTGCCGCCTTGGCGCTGGGACAGGGGCGGTCTGCCGCCTTGGCGCAGGGACAGGGGCGGTTAGCCGCCTTGGCGCAGGGACAGGTAGCCGCCTTGGCGCAGGGACAGGTAGCCGCCTTGGCGCAGGGACAGGTAGCCGCCTTGGCGCAGGGACAGGTACGGGTAGCCGCCTTGGCGCTGGGACAGGGGCGGGTAGCCGCCTTGGCGCTGGGACAGGGGCGGGTAGCCGCCTTGGCGCTGGGACAGGGGCGGGTGCCGCTTCAGCCCGCCGGCAGGAAGTTTGGGGAACAGAGACCGGTGGTACAGACGCGACAGGAGCTTGGGACAGGGTGCAAGAAGAGGGTGGTACAGGACAGGAGGAAGTAGGCAGGGCGCGGCAAGAGGGGGACACAGAGACAGGAGGGAACGGATCGGAAGGCTGAACAGATGGGTTCTGGTGGTCACTGGGGCGGTGGCCTTTTCGCGGGCCCCTCCACCGGCGGCCACGAAATGCCAACCGGGAGCCCACGAAAAGGTCACGGTCAAATAGGGGCTCTGAATCGGAGTCTTCGGACGAACTGTAAAAGGACTGGCCGGACTGATAGTCAAAATCTGAATCAAAATCATAATCAGAGGTGCACGGGCTCGAATACGGAATATGATAAAAAGTGTTGACGGAAGAGGGACGCGGGTAAACAAAATCAGGACCGGTACTGGAACGAAACGTGACGAAGGGAGGGCAATCCTCGATGTCGGAAAAATTAGACTCTAACGTGTAGTGAGGAGCGCGAGCAGGAGAGGAAGAGTGATCAGGTGGACGGACGGAAGGTGAACTACGCAAATCAGCGAAATCGGAACTACAAAAAACGTGCGGGGACAGAATCGTGTCGTAAGGGAGGTCGGAGGAACACGAGGGAAACGCGGAAGTGACGGACGCGGGGGACAGATCAGAAGCGGGGACAGGCGCGGACTCCGAGGGGAAAAACACGGAAGAAAAAACAAGAGGTCTTACACTGGGGGAACGGGGCTGGCCGGCGGGCTGAGAGCGGATGCGGACGGGGCGGCGGCGTCGTGTCCGCCGCCGCGGGCTTCCCGCTGGGTCCTGCGTTGGTCGGATCATTCTGTCACGGGGGTGCACGGCGGGTGTGAACGCCGGCGTGGTTGCGGAGGACCCAAAAGCAGGGGAGCGTCGGGACAGGGGGTTGATGAAATCCATGTTTATTAATACAACGAACGGGAACAAAAAGCGGGAAAAACAGGACGGCAAAAACTAAGGGCGCAGGCAAGCTGGAAAAACGGAAAACAAACACTACGGGCAGGCTGGCAGGAATACACGAAACTGATGGGCGAGACGAGACGGGACTACAAGACGACAATGACCTGACACGACAGAGACAATGATCCGACACGGGCTGTAACAGACACTAGGCTTAAATACATTCACAAACTAATCAAACTAACACATGGCAGCTGGGCAGGGACAACAGGCAAAGGGAGCAGATTGGAGGACACGAGGCGCAGGTAACAGACAGGTGGACTAAATCAAAACTAACGCAGGCAGACGCGACAGGGGCAGAAACCGGAACTATAAACGTAAACAGAAACAGAACCCCTCAAAATAAACCCACAACCCAACAAACCATGACAAGGAGAGGATAACGAGATCCATTAAGCGGCACGGATATGACTTTTAATCATGATTCAGATGTTTAGCATTCAAGGATTCTGAATACATTATTTCAATCAGTGTCAAATGTTTTATTTATTTATTTTTTTAAATGTACAATTACTGATTAGTTTGGTGGAAGCCTAGCGTGCAAATGATGAATGGCGTTTCTCAAACACAGCCACTCTCTTTGTTCATATATCACATCGATGGAATTTTAGCATTTTTATCTTGGCATCTAATGTAATTAGAATAATGAATTGAGGCAGTTTTTTTTCTGTAGTATAAACAACCAAATCACTTAAGTGGAGAGTTTATAAAATTTACTGTTTGTATTTTCTATTCACCAGCAGAGTGGATTGTGTGTATAACTGGCACATTTTTTTTTTTTTTTTTTTTTTTATGAAATCAAGTTGAAACTAGCTAAAATAGATACAAGGTCATAATATTAATTTGTTTCAAAGGATACTGTCATTCCAGAATGCAATTTTTTCAACTTGCGTTTACAGAACAGCCTAATGTATTGTAAAATTTTGGAGTGCCACAGAGAAGTTGTCTAGGTCTGTTGCTATTCTTAATATTTACTACTGAGCTAACAATTAACCCTTAACAAACCTATAATATAAATACATGTGGACAATTCCACATCTGTGTGATAAAATTGAAAAGAGGCAATTTTAGGAGTATTATATAATTCAGGAGCTGGAGTAGTCAAATAAATAACAAAAAGGGCATGAGTACTGACCTATCTCATGAATGAGCCAAACTGAAGTTGTTGTTATGAGGGGTTTTGTAATTGTTGTTTGCTTTTTGGTTGTACTGTGTTTTGGCGCATTGTAATTTAAAATACCCTACGAAGAATAGCTTCTGAATTCAATCAGAATTCAAAAAATCTAAATCACATTGAAATTTGAGACAGTCAACGATTCCCATCCCTACTTATTTACTATTTACTGTTTTAAGCAGAAGTAAACTTCAATCCCTGGTTGGACTTGTGGCTTCACACGACATTGTGTGACTTACTCTCTAGCATGAGTTTCACTTCAAAGACAAGGAATGCCTAAGTGACAACTGCAGTCTGTTGCTATTTGTTACTTACTTTATTAAAATGACTACATAAAAAAAAACATTCACTGCAACTATGAATTCACGATGATGCGAAAGGAAGAGCTGAACCTGAGAATCAAACCTTCTCCTCATAATTTCAGCACCATGGATAGCGTACATGTACATTAATTGGAGTCACAGAAAAACCAAATCATATACAAATGGAAAATATTCAGCTAAACAACCAAAACCAGGCTAAGCACCCAAGCATGCCTGCTCATAGGGCTTTAAAAAGACTCTCGCATGTTAGCTTTTAAGCCCAAGTACAAAGTTCATGGGAAACAATAGAAATCCTCTGCCGCAAATTCATTTTGTCACTTTGAAGCTCTAGTTCAGTGATAATGACCTAAATGTACTGCACAGATGTCAGCACTGGATGAATGTCAATGGGCAAATACAAACGCTCATGTCTTTTATTCAAGCTTCTCATTAAGCATGCATTTATCAGTAAACAGCTGCCTCTTGATGCATGAGGCTAGGTGCGTATATTGTTGTGTAATGATATCTGCATGTTCGCATATTTTCAGGCCCGCACATGCTGACAGTACATGAAATGGTTTGCTCATCTTGTTAGGTATTCTGCATCTAATGACGCATAAGAAAAGCCATCAGTGCGTCGGGGGCGGATGCTGTTGAGGAGCAACCTTTCTAATTTATTGAAGATTGCAGTAGCAGAAGCAACCCAACCCCCATTACAACTTACATTCTCGTTAGCAAAGCAATATAACATTTTTGGATAAAGTATTTGCTCAACTCACTTTCACCATTCCGTTCAATAGAAACGTACTAGCACATAGACTTTGAATCTTATTTACAGTATTCACTCATTGACACAAGCTTGGTGATTAACAAATAATTTTTGAAAATGGTAACTTTGGTGCATTGAGAATAGATGCCCATAGAAGAAAAAAAAAACACATGATTTCACCCTTTCACAACTGATTTTTTTTTCTTCGAAAAACAAGAAAATGGCATATATTACCGTATTGTCCGGACTATAAGGTGCACCTAAAAGCCTTAATTCTTTTAAAAAGCTGATGGTGCGCCTTATATTCAGGTGCGCCATATATATGGATCAATATTGAGATTGGGATCCTTAGATGGGGAATGAACTGATAAAGTAAACTTTACCTGTTTCTTTTGCGTGTTTACAGTTGAACAAGGTTAGTCATATTGACATTGAGTTATTATGCTATTGAGAGTTTAGAGTTATTATTTGAGTTATTATTGTTATTACTTTGAGTATTACTGTATTGTGATTGAAAAAGTTTTAAAATATGTCATTAATTGAGGATGCACTTTATAATCCGGTGCGCCTTATACATTGAAAAAGTTTTAAAATATGTCATTAATTGAGGGTGCGCCTTATAATCTGGTGCGCCTTATACATGGGAAAAGTTTTGAAATATGTAATTGATTGAGGGTGCGCCTTATAATCCGGTGCGCCTTATAGTGCGGAAAATACGGTACTTCTTTATAAGTTTAGGACTCTTGGAAAATTTGTTAAATTCCCACTTCCATTTCCACCAAGAAATACCACTGAGACTGTATATCCCATAGACCACGATACTTGTAGAAAAAACATGCCAGAGAAGTGAAAATGATCACCAAACAGCGACAACATACAGTAATTGGTGTAATCTATGATAACACCCACACAAAGCACATATTATCAATATTTATGCAGTACTAGGTGGTTAATTGAGGAGAAATTGTACAACGAAAGCTACCTTGTTGACAGTCGGCTCAACACTGGCTTGTTGTGTATGGAAAAGTTGCTAAATGCTAGAATCTTTAGATAGGTGTGTAATTTTCATCTTATGACTACCATTCCTATACCCACTGGCATTTTTTGCGCAGGGTCGCATTGTCCCACGGGTAATGAAAGGGTTAATTTATTGGTTAGCAGCAATTCATTAGAGTCAAGAGTGCAGCGTGCTCCTTAAGTCATATTTTTTTCCTCATAAAGCTGCTAAACACTTGAAATGAAGCTTTTCATTCCAGGCCGCTTTGTGCAAGTGACCTTCAGAGCGGCATTATTTATGCCTTTTCAATATCATTACTGTCATGCTGCCTATGCCCGCATCCCCTTGTTTATGCATTTTTAATTTGCTATAGCATTGCTGATTATTCCACATCTCAGTCATACTCCACCACTTGACCAGATGCTCTCCCCCTCCCCCCTCCTCTCTCTTGCTCTTTCTCTCTTGCTCGCTCGGCTCTAGTGAGATGAAGCAGGAGCTGGCGGAGGAAGGCAGCAGATGCTCCATCCTTTCCAAGCAGCACCGTTTCAACGAGCACTGCTGCATCCGCTGCTGCGCGCCCTTCACCTTCCTGCTCAACCCCAAGCGCGAGTGTCTGGACTGCCAGTACAACGTGTGCAAGACCTGCTGCACGTACAACAAGAAGGACAAAGCCTGGTTGTGCACCGCGTGCCAGAAGGGCAGGTTCGTACTCGTGCTCACACACATGCGGGAAATAAGAGGAGAGCTTTGGCGGTAGCGGTGAATGGAAGCTCTCGTTTGGAGGTAGAATGGGAGTGAAATTACACTGGAGGCCATAATGAAAGGGATGAGGTGATTGAAGACACATTTAGGACTTTAAGGATTAATTGTTGTGACTTAATGACATCCAACTATGTCATTTAATTGAGTTTCTTCCATTTGACAATCTTAAAAAAACATTCTTCTGTATGTAACATTTTGTGGTCTTGATTCATGCTTAGTCTTCCAATCTCATCTCTGTAAACACAGTCAACATACAGACCGGAAAGATGGTTAATGTTTGCAAGGTGTGTGTGTCTGTTCTGCGCCCAGGTGCCTTTGGGTGTTAGTGTCTCCACTCCTCACTAGATGAATAGGCTTTTTCCAGTGGCGGGGAGGGGTGTTGGAAGTACTCTTGCATCAGAGTGGAGGAATTCATATGTTAATGTGGGAATCAAAGGAAAGCACAAGATATGAAAATGCTGCATGAAGTTGAATGCCAATCATTTTGAATGCAGCTTATTTCAGAGCAGACGTCAAATTGGAGAAGACAAGGTGCAGGTTTATATGAATGGGTTTGACGGGATGCTGTCCAATTTTGTATTACTCCTCCACTTGGCCCTATTTTCTCCTTCCGTCCCCTGACACTGCCTCTTTTTGAATTTCATTGATTTTTGCAGTGCACTGAGGTAGCGCCGCTGTCCTTGTGCTGGTATGTAAGACACGAGGGAGATGTTTGAGCAGGGAGGTATAAGAAGAAATTGAAGGAAATTTGAAATGAGCTGGACAAGGTTTAGCCTTCATTGGATTTTGGCATCTGTGAGGTCGGCGCTTCCCAGGGGCTCAATGTTCTCATTAGGGGTTTAGACTGGTCACAGATGGGCCTGATGTCACAACAGTGCCATCGACCAGCATCATGTAAACGCAGCACTTATCATTAGCGCATTAAGCACCCTTAAATCCGCTCTTAGCATGAATTACTCTCTCCGGGTGGTGTTGTGTCATCGGAAACGACGATTTACGGCTCGGGCAAGAGTTATAGGCTTGGGAATGTTTCTCTGGGTATATTAGCACTCTTACGGAAAGACGACTGGAATTATGTTTCAATTGTTACTCTTCAACCTTAAAAAAAAAAAGAGTATTATTTCACATAGAAGCATGCGTTCATAAATGGGATTTTTGTAACTAGTGATTTAGTGAATATTAAGAATGGAATGAGAGACAAATCCCACGAGATGAGATGTCTCGCAAGAATGAGTCCTCCAATGAGATGAGACAAGATTTTTTTCAAAATTTCTAATATTAATTAAATAATGCATGATACGTCAACCACTTAACAAAATGAGTTTTCTGTGAAAAAATGTGTTTTCTGCACAACAGTAACGTAGACACAATTAGTTTTTAGTAGCATCTGAAACAGAAGTCCTTCCCTTAGATAAAACATAAACAAAAACAAGGAAAATGTATTTTGATGGAAAAACAGTTTTTCCATCAAAACACATTTTTTGTATGTATATAACTACATTACAACAATGTTCGATTAGCATAATATTAAAGAGAGGTGGCCACGAGTGTCATCTATCCATTCATTTAAAAAGAAAAAACATTGACGAGAACGCTTGTCACTGGCACACAAACTAAGTATTTTACATGACAAAAGTTCTCATCCATGGCGCTGCCGCTAAGATTTTTCCTAATGCTGAACAGTTTAACCAAATGCCTGAAACTATGGCTTTTTTGTATTGATTGTGACCATTTAATACACTTTCACTTAATTCTGAATATCAAAGTTTTATATTTTTTTGATAATCAACATGATTTTTTCTTAAATATAAACTGACACTTGAAGCAACTCTCTCCCCATAAATTTGGGTGAATAAGTTGATGTCAGAACAATATATCGCAGATTTGAGTCAGCCTGGTTTTTTCAGAAGTGATCTGTAGGAACGGCAACTGTGCACCAATGTGTGCTGAGTCATTTACATATATTAAAATGCTATTGAAAAGGCAAAATGCTGGTAACAGGTACCGTACAACAGAATGTCATTGTACCGGTAATTAAACATTTTTTAGTGGCCTAAAATGGATTTCAGAACGTATTGAGTATATCGGGAGTCGCGACCCACTTCCAGAGCAACAGTTTGTGCAGTAAAACATGTCAAGTTTTTGATGAATACATTCAAAATCAATGGCTTCCATGTAATTTGTGTCCATACATTAGTTGGTAAAGTAACATTTATTTTGAATTTGGCTGGCCTTCTCACCACGTTTCTCAGTGTGTTTTACTGTCTTGAAGCGCAGGAACAAGCAGCACAAAACATTTACAAGCAGTGCATTTCTCATATGTGCTCCATTGCAAAAAAAAACAAAAAACATGGCTTGCAGGGACAAGAAATCTCGTGGTGTTCTAATCTCATGATATCTCATCATAAGAAATCTCGTCCCATCCCTAATGAATATGGTAGTGTTGAAATGTTCTTTTTTTCCAGTTAACCCATGAAACATGTTGAACCAGGATTTGCATGGCTCATTTTACTTTAAAATAGTCAAATTTGAGATTTTTGTGTACATTCATTGCCATAAAAGAAAGGCATGATCTATTTATTTAAAATTTGTATCCCGTAAATCAAGTTGCCATTCATTACCTCGCAATTTCTAAGTGCAATCCGCAGAATTGAAATGAAGATTAAATTCCCAGTGGAACAGGCTCTTTCTCTTTCTCTCTGAATCTTTCTATTGCTTTTGTTTTCACTTCATCCCTTTGTCGCGCAAACAAATGTTATATTCATTTTTTTCTTCCAATGATACACTTTTAAAGTTTGTGCTTTTTGAGACCATTCCTGGAATGTTTCTGACACTTCAGAAAGCAGCATCTTTTGACATACATTCACACAATAGTGATTAAAATGAATTGTTTTAATGAGCTTATAAAGCTTAAAAGGAAACATATTGATTATGTTTAGAGTTGTTCTGACCACTACACCGGATAGTGGTTTTAACACCAGGATGTTAAAAATAGTAAAAATAGAACCAGGTGTGACTTTTCGCTCTTGAGCAAGCATAGCTGTTTACAGAGTACTAGAGCAATTAAGACCCCTCCATGTCACATCGACCACTAGCAACACATCCAAGCCAGAATGTTTTTACAGGACTATGGAAATCCACCACCCCCACCTCCTGTTTAGGCCCCAAGCTACAGGCAGCCGGGGAACTGTTAAAGGGGAAAGAGCGGATGATTAAGAGAGATGAGTGCCGAAGGTCGAGAGGGAGAGAGCAGGACAGGGAAGAATGTCTGAGTAGTCTGTCCTAATTAGCAATAAATTTATGACAAACATTTTAAATTTTCAGTCACTTCCAATGTGTTTGTCCTCTGCTGGCATTTCTGTTTTTTTTATCTGCTTATCTTTTCTGCTGATTTATATTTTTAAATTTTTGGTTTGCTTTCCTAGTAATATTCTACATATCACACATTTACAATTGGAGCAGCTGCACTCATACTTAATCTGCAGAAAAGAATGTTTAGTTTTTTTTTTTGCCTTAATGTTGGATTTATATGCCTAAGTGTTTGTAATACACTTTGTGTCAAAACTGTTCTTTCCATTTCATAATTACATTGTAAAATCTGACTGTAAGGAGCTTATAGCATTTTTATTGCATTCACTATAGAAATTTACAGTATTCACTCACTCACTCACTCACTCACTATAATCACTTGCCACAAAATTTACTTCAGTTTTGACTGATAAAAACATTGTGTGATTATTAAACAATATGAGGAAATTGTGTGTATGCTTGAATATAGGTAGACTCACACATCTGAACTCAGTCCATCCATCCATCCATCAATCATCTAGCTCTTTATCCGGTGTCGGGTTGTGGGGGCAGCACCTTCAGCAGCTCAGTCTTCCCTCTCCCTGGCCTCTTCATCCAGCTCCTCCAGGACGGTCCCCAGGCGTTCCCAGGTCAGCCGAGACAGTTAGGATAGGTTCACACTGCAGCCTGAAGTGAACCAATTCAGGTTTTTTTTTGTTCCAATTTATTTGATTTATTATTCTGATCCGATTTTTTTTTCTAAAACAACCCAGGCCACTTGGGTCTGTGGCCCTGGTCCGATCCATATCAGATCTTTTGTCACGTGACTTGAGTCTGACCGGCCAGGTTGCATTCATCTGACTCGCACGTAACAAACATAATAATTGTGCGCTCAAAAAGGTGAACAAGTTGTAAAATCCAAAACAACAAAAGCAGACAAGGTGAAGGTGACATCACGCCGTCCTAAATGCGCATGTGGAACAGTATTGGGCTGTTTAGTATTCATACACAGGTCACATTTTTTTGGAAATGTGAACATCTGCCGAAAAAAAATCCAAATTGTACATTAAGACCTGCAGTGTGACTTAGCCGTAGTCTCTCCAGCATGTCCAGGGTTGTTCTCGGGGAGGCGTCTAATAGTCATTATTCTAACCAGATGCCCGAGCCACCAGCTGGCTTGTCTCAACACGGAGGAGCAGCGGTTCGACTTTGAGCCCCTCTCAGATGATGGTGCTTCTCACCCTATCTACTCTCTGCGGAGAAAACTAATTTCAGTCTCTTATATTATGGGATCTTAGTCTTTCTGTCATGACCCCACAGCTTGTAAGGGCAGAAACGTGGGGCTCAACTCCTTTACCATGACAGACCGATTCGCCTGTCAATCTCCCGGTCCATCTTGGTCTCATTCGTAATCAAGACCTCGCGATACTCTTGGGACAGGACCTCGGGAGTTGGAGGAAGTCAATAGCACATCATCATCAGAGATGCAATGGTGGCGACCCCAAATCCTACACTATCAATGCTTTGAAAATGTCTTCCATACGTAATAGTACATAGGTAATGAACAGAATTGGTGACAAAGGGCAGCCTTGGGGGACTCCAGCCCTCACTGGAAATAGATTTGACTTACTACTGGCTATGCGGGTCAGACTCTTATGTTTGACCCTTAACTTTGAACATTGTGTTTGTTATGGACAATCTGTGACGAGCACAGAAGTCCAAGAACAGAACCCTGCTCAGGTTCAGATCGAGGGAACATGGGCATTCCTTACCAATCACGCCCTCCAGGTCTCACTGTCTTTGCCCACGTAAGCATTGAAGCCCCCCTGCAGAACGAGGGCGTCCGCAGATGGAGGTCTCTCCAGCATACCCAGCAAGCACTCCAAAATGGGTGGGGACTCCGAGCTGTTGTTTGGTGCATCGGCACAAGCAAAAGTCAGGAACTTTGACCCCACCCGAAGCCCAATGTACATACTCCGAGCTGGAGGGAAATTAGATTGCCCACTCCTGCTATGCACCTCCTACTGTGGACAATTTCAGAGTGGAAGTGACACCTTGAGATTACCAGAACCTAAACTGTGTGTGGAGGCAAGTCTGACTATGTCTAATCTAAACTTTTCTGCCTTGCACAACAGCCCAGACTCTTTCCCTTCCAGTGAGCTGGCAATTTCCTTGAGGCAACTTCTGCAAGGTGGGATCGGACCGCCAATGTTTCTGCTCCTGGCCTCCACCTTTCTCACACTGAACCCGACCCCTATGACCCTTCCCAGAGGTGATGATTCCATTGGGAGGGAGACTCACATTACCTTTTCTTGGTGTGCCCAGCTGGACCTCATGGGTGCGGGCTCGGCCAAACAGGCGTGGGTACAGAGGGGGCCCCTGATGAACCGCATCTGAGCAAGGGAAACTAGTGTCGAATATTCATATATCAAATTTGTCGTATGGCATCTATGGGCTGTTCTTTGTCTGCTCCGTCACCAAGGACCTGTTTGCCCTGGGTGACCCTGCCAGGAGCATAAAGACAAGTTAGATAAGGTGACGGCTAATGAAGAGGTCTAAACTCAGAGTGGCACGAAAAACACATTTACACTCAGTGTGACATAAAAAGCCAAGAACCAACTGAGAGAGGCTAACCCGTCATGATGGTATTACACAATTGCTGTTGCGCACAAGAAATAACACCAATTAAATAATATTTTCCAATTATACCTTGTTTTAATGGCTGATGAGGTGTGGGTGCCAGTTTTTAGCACTCAAGTGAAAATACACACAAAAGCACTTTGTGTCAGCTACCTTACCAGTGTATGAGACAGCATCATGTTCTTGTCACATCTATTTATTGTTATATGAACTGGCTCATGATATGTCTATCTCAGTCCAGCCATACTTAGTTGGAAAAAATGGCATAGAACCCTGTTGTTCATGAAGTTACCCATTTAAGTCCAGGATTTGTGTGAATAACACTGTTAAATCCAAATAGCTCAATATTTGGTAGTTGAAACCTTCCATTGCTTTCCCTGTCACATTCATAGCCTCCATTGCACTCCATTCAGCCAGCCCAATTTTTTATATGGAGCTTGTCATGAGTTTTAGAATTTGTCGCCTCGTGTTTTGTAACAGCGTTGTGCACCATTGGGTCCTGAGGCTGCTTTTACATCCGACATAGTCATAGCTACATCATTTTCTCTGACGTCACTTTTTGTCTTTTGCCTCGTCCATCAAATAGGACAGCAGATTTCTCCTGACTCAAAACAAGTATGAAAGTTTAATTAGTCTTGGTTTGAATGAATGAATAAGCTAAAACGTAATGTGCTTTAGTTACTGTTAACCCTCTACATCAATTTTCTCCACCTGTCTGCATGTTGCATTATGTATTGAAGTATCCCATAAGGATTGTAATACAGTTGCGTTTGTTATTTCTTTATATACCCCTGGTAAGCACCTCCATAACCTCTGGCTGCCTCCAGACAAGCACCTGCAGCTATGAGAGGTGGGATGGTCTTTTTTCGGTCATCCTTAAGGGAGTATTTTTATCAGAGCCAGCAAGCAAGACTACACTCTCGGGGGGAGGCTGTGCCCTACAGCACCACGAAGCAGGCGCCGCCCACGTTTCGACTTTAATAATTTACATGTCTGTGTCTCTCCTCTGTCCCACCGTTTGCTTGCCTTGTGTTTTTACTCTAAGGCTATTTACACCTGCATGGATGGAGGGAAAACAAGCAAAAAATGCGGTCCAGGGTAGCTGTGGAGTTTTTCACGACGCTGTTAAACAGAATTGTAAAGGCGCAGAAGATTGCTGTGTGCTGAACTATGCCAGTGCCCATTCTTAAGGACGATTGAGATGTGCAGAGTTGTAGGAACTGATTTGGAATAAAATTGATGAACCATACAATGAAGTTACACGAAAAAGTAATTGAAGCTAGAGTCCGGAGAGAAGTGAGCATTTGTGAGCTGCAGTATGGCTTCATGCCAAGAAAGAGTACTGCAGCTGCATTATTTGCCTTGATGACTTTGGAGACTAGAAGTTAGTACAGGGTACCCAGGGAGGAACTGTGGCACTGCATGAGGATGTCTCGCAAAGCTGCACGACAGTTGTGTGTTGTGTTGTGTTGTGGTTTCTGCAGGGATTAGCTCTGAGCCCCTTCCTGTTTTCAATGATTATGAACAATTTAGGTTTTACTAGACTTCCACCATGATTTTCGGAGATAAAATTTTCATCTGCACAGAGCAAGGTTCAGGTCGAGGAAATTTTAGAAAGCTTGAAGCATGCACTGGAATGGAAAAGAATGAAGATTAGATGAGTTGAGATGATGTTGAAGATCTCATTCAGATCAGAGTGGATAGGATTAGAATTAGGGTCATATGTGGGACAACCGAGGTTTTATGTTTTTTTTTTTTGTTCTTTTTTTAGCCATGTTACAGACCAGATCATAAAAGATGTGAGCCTCGATTGTTAATTACACTCTATGGTGGATACAATTAAAAGCTATTCTTTGCGCTTATAGATAGTCTCAAGCGTGCCTGACTTTGCTTACAGTCGTATATTACTGAACTGTCATTTCCTGTGAGCCTTTAGTTTTTTTATTAATTCTATGTGTTATATGATTTCAGTAAATCTTGGTTGTCACGTAATGAGAAGAGGTTTAACTAAAAGCAGATACAACACGGAAGTGGAGAAATAAAACCAGATGGATAAAACCAGACCTTGTGTAATTTGAATACTTTGGCAAAAAAAAAACAACAACAACAAAAAAACCCTAAAACAATTCTTGAAGCATATTTTCTGTCTTCGGTGCCCATTTATTTCATACAATGTCAAAATGAAGTCAAACCAACCACAGAAACGTTTTCATGTGATGCATGACAAGTAGCATGTTGCCAATGCAGTGAGAAAGCCAACTTGAAAATAAACCTTAACTTCCCAAATAGACATCAATGCCTTGGTATACCTTTAGTTTGACGATCTTGGCTAACTGCTGGTTAGACTCATCACCGACAACAACTCTGTTAATTTGAAATCAAATTCAATTGGGGTCAAATTCTGGTATTTTCTATGTTACCGTTTGTAAGACGCATGTAAAAACGATAGCAACACTGAATAAATCCCATCCTCCTAAACTCTTAATAGTTTCTTGTATTCATATCCGTAAGTGATGTATTTGTTGCTAATTAAGTGTTTCAGATTTCCCACATTGTGAGCAGTCAGGATTCGCAGTGCCAGTGTAACGGTGAAGAATGAACTCAAAGCAGTTGTATCCTTTTCCACACGTTTCCTCAAAACATCTACTTTTTAAGTTACTGTTTGTAGGACACACTGATACTTTTAGCCTTTATTTTTGGGAAAACAAAGTGTGCCTTATATTTGGGGAATTATGGCTTTTTTCACATTTTTTTACATCAGAATTCTTTATTTTTCCTTTTTCAGTAGGTTACAACTCAAAATATTGTCACCCTGCAGGCTTAGTGAAACATCTAACTGATATCATCATGGACCCAACCAGTCACAAGACTATATTTTTTTATTCTGCCAGGTGCAGCTATAAGAAGCAGCATTACTAATCACATACGCTCCCTCACTACAATGGCTGTTACCTCAACCATCCGGGTCGCTATTTAATTTTGTGGAGTTGATCGTAACTCCTGATGGTGGCACAGTCAGCCGTGACACAAAGCGCGCATAGAGGATTGCTGAACAGTGACCATGCACATGCACACTCAGCAGACTGAAGATTTAGGGTCAGACAATCCAGACGTTTAGCTTTGACTAAGACCCATTTAATTGCTTTCCTCTGATTTATTGAAACATAACCTGACTCCAAAGCGTCAATCCTGTGTGAAAGGCGTTGCTCAAAGCTAATTGGCTGTCAGCTTCCGGGCAATCCGTCTTTGTCCTTATTATGTTTCACCCCGAGTTTGTGTCGATTCTTGCTTTGTAAATGCTCCTTGCTGTGAGGCCCCCCTGTGCTCCATGATAGGGGACAAGGTTGTGTTGCAGGTGATAAATCACTCCCGTCCAGGTAAACAAGTGGGCTTGCGCTCAAGAACACAAAGAGAGGCTCTTTGCACACCTCGTGGGCGTGTGAATTTTGTTAGCCGTTGTGTCTTCATAGCGTGTGTCATTCTGCAGATTTTTCTCTGAGCTGTTTGGGTCGCACTAGAAGCTCATTGGTTGGCCTACAGCAATCGGGCAAGATTTCTACATAACTACATGTGTCTGTGTGGCTCAGACTGAATGGGCCGCGGTACACACAAGTACACTTGTGATCTGAGTCCTTGCCTGTTAGCAGTTAATGATGAAAGGAAAATGACTGGCAGGCCCCACGTGATCCTGTGGCTGGCAGTGCTCAGGCAAGTGATTGGAAATCTCATGATTCTTAAAGCGGTTTATGCTGTAAAATGACTAGTGGGTCAGAACACCCTTCTTTTTAGTTCTTTGAAGGGATTGGACAAAGAACGTGTTTGCCACTGCCTGGCAATAACTCCTCCCCTCTTGGAATTACAATATCAACATTGTTACATCACACAATTTCAGCCTAATCTCTCTTCTTAACAATTAAAGAAGGTTTTCAGATGGTTCATGTCGCTTTTGAAGGCTACGCTCCTCCAAGTGGGGCCATGAATACAGCAGATGGAAGCATGCACCTCTTGGCCTTCTGGTGGGAGAGCTTATCCTCATCCACGGCTTTCTAATGGAAATGAGAACAAATGATGGATTTTTAATGGACTGCGAGCAATGCATTATCTGGTGTTCACTTAATGCTTTGAAGTCACAATTTCTAATGGCATAGGAACTCCTTTGGAATTCCATCTAAAATGACATTTTTTGGTCAGTTATTTGCGGTCATATTTAGATCCTCTCAGTTCCTTTGGTAAAAAATACTAATATACGCAATATTAAAACAGTCCCTGTCAAACATTTGGAACAACCATCTAATTCAGTGATTTTTCATTATTTAAATTTAAATTGTTGCATAATTCATCAACATTATGAAACAATATTGATGGATATATTTTCTAAAATTGTCAAAACTGAATGTTTTATGATTTGAATTCTTCAAAATAGTCACCTTTTGCCCAGATGACAGCTTTGCAAATGGTATTTTCCGTGATGCATATTATGATTTTTGACCTGGAATAACTTTTAATTCACAGTTGGGATTTTTCACTAGTTAATCCTAAATATAAACACAGAAGAACAAATAACACATTTCCAATCAATTATGAATTGTCACGGGGGTGCGCGGCGGGTAGGAATGCTGGCGTGGTTGCGGAGGTGGAGGACCCATAAGCAGGGGAGCGTCGGGACAGGGGGTTGATGAAATCCATATTTATTAATAAAACGAACGGGAACAAAAGCGGGAAAAACAGGGCGGCAAAACACTCGAACTAAGGGCGCAGGCAGGCTGGAAAAACAGAAAGCAAAGACTACGGGCAGGCTGGCAGGTAAACACAGAACTGAGGAACGAAGTGCGAGACGGGACTACGAAAACGCGACAGAAACGATATGGCATGACATGACAAGACAATGTTCAGACAAGGGCTGTAACAGAAACTAGGTTTAAATACATTCACTAATCAACTAATCAAACTAACACATGGCAGCTGGGCAAGGACAACAGGCAAAGGGAGCGGATTGGAGGACACGAGGGGCAGGTAACAGACAGGTGGACTAAATCAAAACTAACGCAGGGATGCACGAGAGGAGCAGGAGCAGAACCATATATGAAAACATAACCCCTCAAAATAAACCCACAACCCAAAATCCAACAAACCATGACAATGAATGCTCGACTTGCATGCATTTTTGATGATCAACAATTTTTTAACTTAAATTCAAACAGCGCTTAGCATCACTACTTACCTCTGTTTGCTCCGAATCTTGCCCTATGGGACCAATTTGCTGGCTGAAACACCATATTTGATTCAGCACGGTTTGTTAAAATGTTACTTGGAACGTCAACGGTGTAAAGCTACGTTCAGACCGAATGGTGGAAAGCAAAAAAACAACACATTTTTGTATTGTTGTCAATGTGTTTTGCGCAACATGGCACAAAAGTGCATTGGGCAACGCAAAGGAGGCAAATGATTTTTCAAATTCGGTATGAACGCAGCATAAGACTTTGAGCATCAAGGTGTGCTGTCATGCACATTTATAGTTTATGGAACACTTGAGCGCTGTGTTCCATAAAAGTGTACTAAGGCATTCATGTCCATAAGTTATATAAGGTAAAGTAAGGTTTATTTTAAAGCTGACCTTCACACTGCGTTTCCTGCATGTTTTACAGCAATGCGGAATATTAAATATTGTTGCTGGATGGGCTTGACCTGTACATTAATAATCATAAACTAATCATTTTTTTGGAACCGCGGTTCCAGAAATTACTCGAGGACTTGTTTCTTGACACTTTAATGTAATTGAGAACATTTGAAGGTGTTTCCAAAGTTTTGATTGTGTGCAGAAAATGTAAGCAGTCAGCCATCAAGTGCGGACAGACGAACATTTGAATAAAATGTTAGATATAATGCTGTGTTTGAGCCCAATAAATGATTTGCTCCCAAGTGCTATTTGCTCTGGGCTCTTCTATTTAGGCTTGAAAAATGAATTTCATTTTCTGTAAGAGAAGGTATATTGGAGTGAGCTGTGTCTCATTTCCTAGAAGGCTTGCAATGTTTCAAGGAAATGGTTAAGATGGGTGGCTACCACATCAATCTTGTAGAGCTTTCATTTTATAAATATAAGCAGTATTTTTATCCTGTAATTATTTTCTCAGTTTCTATTAATTTTTTGGATGCAGTGATAGAAAGGTGATGAATGAATAAAATTTCTCACCAGTCCCCAGACAAATCATTGTCTCTGACCTCCCACCACTATCACGTTCCTGCCTGGAAGTATTGAACAACTGGCAGCAATTTTCATACTCATTAAATGTTCTTACCTCCACTGCTTGCAATTGTGCTCTCATGAGGGTGAAGTATATTGCTTTCCATCATACGTAGCTGTATTCTGATCCAGAGGATTGAAGTTGAAAAGAAAATATAGTGAAGCAAAACTACTGGACCTGAAACGGAATACACCATAGGTGATTCCAGTTTGAAGCTACAGTATGTTATTCGCTTTTGTGGAAAGATTTTAGGAGAGTTATGGTAGTGGGAATATATTTATTGACAGGTGGTGTTTTTTTTTTTGTAGAAACATTTCTAACTATTAAGTGAAATCTCACATTGACTGAAACTGAACCCTTCACTGTGCCACACCCTCTTTATGACATCACTCTAAATTGCATGAATGTGCTGCATAAATTCATCCAATACACATGGTTCATTTTTATACTATGATGCTATTGTGTACTTACAGCTATGGCCTCTCCATTGAGTGCAATTGTGGGAAATGCGCCAGATTTCATTTGTAATTTTATGGGAAATCCACTCTTGTAATGACCGAGGTTCACGATGAAGTCCTTGGTGAAATGATGATGATCAAACATGCCTGCTGGTTGCCTGCCCGTGTGTTCTCAAACACAAGTTTTTGACACTTCATTAATGTTTTACAGCAGTCCTTCTCAAATAGCGGGGTGGGCCCCCAGGGAAAAGGCTTTGTGAAGTGTAATTGTAAGAAAGTAAGGATCGTCATAATTGTATTTTTTTTTTAACAGGCACTTTGATGCACTTTGTAATTTTTTTTCAGCTTTAGACTAACCTGTATAAATGTTGTAAAGAGTAGTTAACAGTTGTTGAAAGTTGATTTATATATATTTTTCTTTTTTTTTAATGTTATTAAAGATAAATTACACATATACAGTTTGCACAGAGAATGGTTGGGGCGTAAAAGGTTTTCTCTTTGCTGGGGGCGCTTTGCAAAGAATAATTGAGAAACACTGTTCTACAGTAAGTTTTTAACTAATAAATGAAAAGTTGTTTACTTGGCTCGTCTCCCAATTCCTCAATGAAAATGAAACTAAGGGATTCCTGGGATAAAATGACAGTGTATTTACTCTGCACTGGCGGTACGGACAGTATAGAGGTAATACAATGGCGTTCAGAGAGTGAGTGGTTAACATTTTAAGATGGTTAAAAGCTCCGAAAAGAGAGGCCCTTTAAATGTACTCCAATTAAAATCACATGCACGTATTTCTATACTGCTGTGGGATTGCAGATGGTTTGCACGCACTAATTTGCATGCGTTCTCTCGCCAGCATGCTTGGTTGTGCATCGCTTTGGGCCTTTGTCTCATTGCACCTCCTCTCCAGTTATGCAGCATTTAAAATCAGGCTTTGCTGCAGAGAGGCCAGGCTGTGTTTCGTGGTGATTTTCCGCTTGAGTGATGAGAGCTGTTTGAACTCATTAAGTTTAAAAGAATGTGATGTTATTAAGTTTGCGTTACATTCTGGGTCTCCTGGGACGGGCAGCTCTGTGCTGGCTGGCCATCTCCCAATATGCCTGTCATTTTGGGTACATCAGCAAGAGCGCAGTGTGTAATTTCAAATATTATATTCACAAGTTGAATTGAGGCAACTTGACTCTTTTTGGTTGTTTATGTTTCACGCTTAATCTAAAAGCCTTGCAATATTTTTGTTCTCAAAGGAACATCTCTTCTTTTGGAGAAGAAGCATTTGTGTGATTGGAATCATCCTGAGATCAATGATTGAGAATCTTCACAGAGAAATACTCAGCTTCACTTCTTATAATTGTTGGGGTTGATAGTTAAACACTATTAAAAACGTAGCATGTCAAGCAAATTTATGACCGAGTGAATTCACAGCACGCCTGCGACTCCCATGAGAAGAAGTGGTTAAGATAATGGATGGATGGATGAATTTAGCGACACAGATAAAATGCAGCTCACGTCTCTTTTTATAGGACTTTGTAATTACCACATTCGCGTGAATGATGACTGGGGTGGCATTATTTTATTCAACCACAGATGAGTGGGGGAGGTTCTTGCGCACACAATATTGAAGTATTATTTGACAATTTGACATTTGTTAACTTTAAATTCATTTACTTCATGCACGAATACTAATTTTCCATTTTGCTTACAGTATATTTACATATAATGACGAATCATTACAAAAAATTCCACATGGTTCAATGTTTGTTATCCCACTATCAGCCTTAACACACAATATCTCCAGAAACTGCAATCTCTAGTTGCAGTTGGTGTACTTACCCTGGTGCGAAAAGGGAGGTGTCTGTATTTGTGTTTATTTTCCTCGCCTAGTTTTTCATGCTCTATGGTTATTTTCTTTCTTTCCTGTAATTATGCCTCAACCCACCAACAGCTACCACATAAGGGCTTCTTCATCTTATTCTTTTTCACACTAGCCATAGAAGACTGCATTTTCCTGACTTCTCCCACCTGGCAAACCTGATGCAGTTTGAAATTATCTAGTAATTTTTCTGAATGTGTCGTTTACAACCGGGGAATCACTCTTCACACCTCTTTTGTTTCCAAAGTAATTGGCTTTTTTGTACTGATGTCATCACACATGTAATTATCTGAAAGTGGGATTCTGTCATGGCCTACATTCCTGGCGATAAGCCACTTGGGCGGCTCCCGTCTGAAAGGGACAGTCAAATAAATCCTGGCTTTACTGATATGCCCCTGAAGCATCAATTTACCAGGAATGCAGGGTGAAAGTGGCTCTTGTTTCTGCGCATGTGACACTTGGCGCATGGATGCAATTATAAGCTTACTCAAACAGGCAGGGAAGCGGGAGTGCCTACAGTAAATTTACTCAAGAGCACAAACAAGCAAGAGAAGGGAGCACAGTGTTAGCCATACTTGTCTAATTATTGTCTTTTGTCTAGCTTTCTTGTATGCTACACACACTACTCCCTGCAGTCTTATGTGTGTGTGTGTGTGACCCATGTGGTTCCCACATAGATGTACAGTATTAATCCGTTCTAATAAAAGCACAAGGCATGTAGGCGTTAATAATTTCATGTAATAATATTCATTTGGCTAATATTGTACAGCGTATGCATTCTTCTGTTTAAACTTGCTTTGGTTCATTACCATAGTACATTAGAGTATGTGCAAATCAACGTAGTCACAACTCATTTATCAGCCGAGCTTGTCACCGGGCTCGCCACAGTGTATTCAGCTTGGTCTCCAATCCCCTCCGAAATCAAATCAGGCATTCTGACATCTTATCAGCGGAAGGCAGTGGGGTGAAACAGACGCTGTGAAACGGCTGCCAATGTTTTGTTGCTTACACAGCAACATTACTGTTGGGAGTATCTCACAAATCCTAGACAATCGAAGTTTAAGCTTCTTTAATTTTCTACCTAGCAGCTAAATCGATTCCTATTGAGAAGTGTTTTTTAAGATGCTGCAATGATGAAACGAGTTTCCTGTCGGTCAACGCTAAGTATTATCAAATGACTTTTTAAAACGGCTGTTGAATTAGATTGTTAATATGCTGGTGTACTTAATCAAGTGGCTATACATGCACACATCACTCTGAGATTTTATTTAAAGATTATAAAGCATTCCATCCAAGAGTCAGGGAGGTAATGTTCACATGCTCCCGCCTCCTCTGCTTCTCATGGTTGGGATTGCTCACTTTGACAGCATTGGTATGAATAATGCAGCTCTTCCTTGCATTGGCCATTCATGTGCTGTTTGCACACAAATGCCACTTGACATGAAAGTCAGTGTGCAAAAGAACTGAGATGAAATAAGCAGAGAAGTGTTTTAAACTTGTCACCCGGAGGAGGCTTTAGCACTGAACTCTTATGAATTTCTCACCATGCAACCTCTAGTGAACTTTGCATTTTAGTGCCATTACCGTGCAGCATTTTGTGTCGAGTATGAATAGGCAGTGGGTATTTTTAGCCAATGACAAGTATAATTAAAGGACATCAAGTAAACCAAGGGGGAGCAGATTTTCAAGATGAAAAACTAGGACACTACAACTTCACTGAAAATTAATTACGCAAGAAATTCTCACCAGGAACTACAGTATTTATAACAAATTTAATCACTAGTCATTCTTGTGTCACTGGTTATATTCTTACTTTAGCTAGCACTAAATGCTACCTTGGTCAACAGTTCTACAGTGCTGAACAAGTCAAGTTCACACTGCCCCTGCAACTCAAGTTGACATGTGGATATTCTGATTTTGGTTCATCAAATAATCAATCATAAGATGACTGTTAATGTGCAGACACTCATCATTCCTGTTGTTGTATTGAGTGAGTATTAAATTCACTACTATTATTGTGCAAGTAGATTGAATGCATCTCATAAGTTTCACGACCATGACCGGGACAAGCTAAATGAGAACCCCGGGACTCACTGAACACGGACGGCTATGATGGCAAAAAGGATTTATTACAGAAAGCGCATGCAACGCATAGAAAAACAACTCAAGAACATCAAAGTACAACAAAGGACCGCAAAATGGAATAAAAGTACAAATGGTGTAGGGGGCGGAACCTCCTATCACAAAAAGCAGTACTTAGGAAAGAAAAGAAACAACCAAAATCAACAAGCTGAGAAGCAGGATTGCGAAGGAACGAGGAACAAGGAACTGGCATCGGCGGATGAACGCAATAATCCGGCAACGTCCCTCTGCTTCGGCTGCACCTCGATAGTCCCGTGATGATAACTTGCTCTAGGTGTGCGGCTGGTGGCTCCGCTCCCTAATCTGTGGACAGCACAGAGCATTAGTAACACGGGATGTGACGATAAGCTGCTGAACGCCAGTGAGTAAAGCACACACTTTCTTTTGTTTACTTACACAGTTATTTTTCTTTGGATGCGAAGACTTTTTGGGAGGCAAAAAATTGATGTGAAGCGAGGAGTCAAGAAGAACTCTCTAAAAGGCAATTTATTGAAATAAATAAATAAATAAAATGGAAACTAGAGAAAAGTACATTTGTACCAAAGTCCAAAACAACAGGATACAAAAGTAATTTACAGCAACACTGGGAAGAAGGCAAGGCAAGGAACAACAAAGATGTGACCAGGACAATAAGTAGGAAACTAAATACAAGCCATACTAACTAAACAATAAAAAAAAAAAAAAAAACCTGGATGGATAAGACACAAGTGGCTGAGGGAGCTGATTGGTTGAAAATAGAATGGGCAACCAGAGACACACAGACGCATGCATTGAGCCTAACTCAGACACTGCCAATGGGGACAAAAGGACATCACAAAACTGAAAGCTAAACAAACCCAACACAAACTCGATCATAACACATCTTTCATAAAACTAAAAATCAGTTGGTCTAATATCCCTCACAATCCCACTATGGAAACGCATCATTAGAAACACTCAATCAGTTGCTGGCTACATTTCCTATGATTCTTAGAAACATAAGCAGAAAGTATATTAGATCTATTTCTGGTATGAAACAAACATAACATGAGGGAAGGGATTAACAGTTCATTTCCTTTTTGCCTGATTTTTCATATGAATAGCTATGACAACTATAAGCTTGACATAGACAGAGCCAAACTTATTCGCTTGCTGATTGGAACAAAGAAACGGGCAGATGTCAGGGGACCTACGTAAAAATTAGAAAAAAAATGGACCGGGGACATAAGGCTAAAAACTGGGGATGCCCCGATTCAAACCGTGATGTCTGGTCACCCTAAATAAACCGTATATGCCAGCTAAGAAATTGGATTCTTTCACTGACATTTCATTTTTGCCACTCACTCCATAGGGACGATTGCAAGTGGTGTTCTTTTTGTGATTGGGTCACAAGTGTCCTCGAGCTCATCACAGATGATGGATTGCTCAGGATTTTCTTCACAGGCAATCTGTTATACTCACTCCTAGACTTCATAGCAACACCCATCCTCCATATTAAGTGTTCGCATCATTATCACAACCATGACTAAAGATGCGACCTGTGCACAAATGTTTGTAAGTGTCATGAAAACACACACACAAATGTTTTTCAATATTTATCAGTATGACAACACTATTGATTATCAAGGTTTATATGAAAATGAATGGCGGTAGTTCAAACCAGTTACATTTTAGTGGTACAGTGGTACAGCTCCTTTGAGTTTTTATACTTTTAATTTCTGTATTTCTCTGAGTACAAGTCAAGGTTTTTTCCCTCATTTTCAACCCCTATATTAGGTGGGGTCCACTTATAAACCACATAACTCAAAACAGACCTTTTTTTTCCACATATCTCTGAACAACATTAATTTGAATGCGAAATAAGTAAAATGTCATTTACAAGGCTTGAAATGATTTTTTATACATCTAATTCGATATAGTATGCATCCGTTTTAGAGTGTAAAGAACATTGCAAGAATGCGCTTTTGTCAAACGTTGCCAAATTGCCTCTGTCGTCAACAACGAGGTTGTGTGGCTATTTTTTTTACATTGGACTCTGACGCATTATGAAAAGGAAAAGATGGCTTGACTTGTCTCCTTCAGCCCTTAGACATGCGCTTGAATAAACAGGCATGGATGTTGGCAGGTGGGGGGAGAAACAGCGAACAGTCGTCACTTGGGTACAGATCATTCCAAGTAAGATGATCAGCAAATCCTACGGAGACCTTCAAATTCAAACAAATTGGATGGGTCTGAAGATGGCTACCTGTGGAAGTGTAACGAGAATGTTCGAACAATTTACGAGGAGATATGAAAGGACGTTCGGGAGTTAAATGGGAAGAGCTGTTTGCCAGGTCTGATAGTCATGGTAACTTTTAGGGCTTTTAGACAATTTAATATTTGGCTGTGTCAAAAAATAAAGTGTTGAAAGTTCAAATAATTTTATTGTTACAACATTTGTTTCAGCAATTGCGTCTAACCACATGCATACATTGCCTTGCAGTCTTGAAAGTATGTTACTTGATATATGATGTAGAAGTGCCTCTAAATGTAACATAATTTCGTCATTTTAATAACACACACCAGGTGTTTTAATTGAACAACCATGATCTATATAACCACTATAGTCAGGGGTAGACATATACATTTTTTTTAAATTCACCCAAATTAAAGTAAAAAAACGGGAGGGTCGATTTATAGGCTAAGTCGACTTGTACTCTGAGAAATACGGTACAACACTTTTCAGGCATTTGACCTGAGGATTGCCTTTCACAACAATGCCATTTCCCGTTTTGTTTTTGGAATAATTCCCCTTCTCACTCCCACCATCTGTCATCAAAATCCAATTGAAATACGTGCAATGAATAGGAATGGATTGATGAGTAAGAGAGAGGGGATTATTGTGTACGTGCATGCATGTGTGCGTTTTGTGATTCGTAACGCCGCTGATTCATCATCGCCATCGTCCTCCCACGCCCTGTCTGCCAGACTGAGCGGGAGGTGGTTCTCGGGATCATGGCTCATGTGATGACTTAAAGGAACGCTCACAGTTTACCTTCACTCCGATGAGAATGCCTTGAACTCTCCTGTCGTACGCTCCAGTGAACAGATCGTTTTTGAAAGCATCTGTCAGAGTGATGCGCCGTGTATGTATTCTGGTCATGTAAAATGCAGAACAAGGTTGTCATTATGCTAAAGCCAGCGTGCATCAGAACATGGAAGAGTTCTAGTGGCAAACCATGCAAATTATATGTTAGGTTACTGGGTGAACGTTGATCACAAGGCTGCTGATCTTTTTGTAAAATTGAAATAGAAATAACTTAAATGGCTAATTCAATGCTGTCTTTATAAGTTGCGACTGGAAAAGGGTCCTCGTGTTAAAAAATGAAAATTGAGTGATTCATATATATTAATTTCTACATCTAATTCCGATCAAAATGATGTACAATATATGAAGGTACCTAAAAAACTGACACTTACAGAAATTTTAATGTTGCTGGGTCAAAAGCCGTACTTTTGAGAAAAACACATTTCATGTATTAGCACAAGCTTCTTTCAATGTTCTACAACAACCGGTACCGTTGGAAAAAGATAATTGACCTTAAACTTTCCAATACCGTTACTTTCAAATACTGTTGAAAGCGCACTAAGCAGCTAAGGGCATTCTATGAGATTTGAACACTTTAAAATCCGAAGACGTTTCTCAACAGACAAAACTGGACGAAAATAGTAATTTGGCCTCAACCCCAAGACAATTTCGAAGATCCCATTAAGCTTTCAATTCATTTCCCGAGGGATCATCCGCCAAAGTTTATTCATTTTACTTTTGCTATTTTTTTTTTTTTTTTAAATGTCAAGTTATCGCAACAGGAAATTTGATTTAAGATTTTTGTGCCATTTGGTGTGGTTTGTGACAAGAGAGTTTATTAAAATTTTATTATTGATGTTTGATGATTTCAAATGTGTTTGGGAACTAAAGAAATGGAATGCTGAATGTTGTTTTTGTTTTTCTTTTTTTGCATTCAATGCTAATTGAGTGATTCATTGATGATTCAATGATTCACAGATAAAAAGACAGATGTGAGGGTCTTTTTTTTTTAATTTTTGACTTATGAAACATGGTAAAAATAAATCATGCGAGCAATTACACATAGTCTATCTAAAATATTAATTTAAAAGATAACTGGTATGTCAAGGCTTTTGGTTAAAGTTGATAAGGCAAAATAGATTATTTTCGCACTTTCAACAATGTCCACCATCAAATTTCATAAATAGCATTGCGGGCCATGTTAAAAAGTATTTTTAGTACTGTATATGCCGCTGGCTACAAAAATGTGGATGCCATGCCGCAAATGGCCCCCTAGCCACGGTTTTGACACCTTTGAACTACAAACTGCATGCATTAGGAGGTGGGAGTAGGACCAATCGCTATAATATTTTCATCTTCAAATCTAACAGTGTTCATATTTCATTTTATTTTCATCCTATTACTTCCTATGTACATTTATTTAAAGCATTTATTAATCACATTTGAGGCAAGGATCTCTGGCTTATTTGGGTAGAGCTTTACCGGCACGCGCTAGCTAGCTAGTCAGATAAGATGCATTTGATCTAATAATCACTTCTTTTCATACAGTTAGACTACCATTTAACCATTTGGCTGCTGAGAAATGAAAATAGAAAGCTTAAGGAGAGTACTTTTAGAGATACTGTATCTCAAATTGAATTTTTTTGTCCTTTTCGGTCATTTGAGTAAAACTTATTCCGCTGACACATTGGTCTTTTTGTCAGAGGGGCTCACAATTGTCCATGAGTATTTGTTCTCATTTTTAAATCAAATTTAGAGAGTGATATTCAACTCATTCACTGCCATTGACAGCTACAGACATCCAAGATTCGGTTTAACTGGACTGGCAGTCAATAAATGCATCTGGAGGTATCAAATATAAACCTCTTTTCCATGCCACAAAATGGCTGCATTTTTTTTTTTTTTTTCCAGACACTGCCTAGTGAGGTGCGATATTGCCACAGCTGCTTGTGCTGTTAAACAGCAACCTGCGGCATCTCGGAATCAGACAATTAGATGCATGACAATGTCAGTGGCAGCTTCTGGCGTGATGTGTAAAATACTTGTCCAACGTGGCTTTGAGCACAACACAGCGAGACATCCATATTCCGCCTTTCTGGCTTTCCCTTTTACATAAACAATGTCCCGCCTCTATTAACTGATTTTAGTATCATCACTAAATCAAATTTTTGTTAAATTTGCCCAGGAAGGGATATTCACCTTATGGTTCGTAATTAAATTTATTTTCATTTCAAAGGCAGACTTAAGGAAGTAGCCAGTGCCTCAGTACCTCAGCCTAAACTGGTTGTATTTGTTGAACCTCACAAATCACCAATCCTAATTCTTCTGTCAGCATCTAGTCTGATCCAAGGGTACTGACTGTAGAACTCTCAGGCCCAGTGTGAAATTTTGTGTGGGGTGCGCGCCTGAGTGGTTTTGACTCATGGCCAGTCCGCCTGCAACTGTGCAGCAATCACTACTCACGTCATTGAGCTTTGTGGATCTACATGACTAACAACTTTCCCATCACTGTATCACTGTACTTATACCTTGCAAAAAGTGAGGACAGATTTATGTATGCATTACCTATTTTTTGGACTATAAGCCACACCTTTTTTTCTCATTATTTGAACCCTGCGCCTTATAGTCCAGTGTGGTTTCTGTGGATTTTTTTTAATGGCTGTGCTCAATAAGAGTTTTAAAAATATAGTATTAAAAATATAATCAATGTATCAATGTTTATGTGCAAATTTGATATATAGTACATAAGTTGTTTTTGTTTTTTTGTTTTTGGTTTTTGCTAAAAAAAAAAAAATAATAATAATAATAAATGAAAAAAAAAAACTTCCATACAGCATCTTTCTATGTAAATATCTGATGCTACAGCCTGTGGCTTATTGTCCCATGTGGCTCAAAGGCCGGAAAATATTGTACATTAAAATTATAACGTTATAGTGAATTTCTTTCCAAGGAGGCAAGCATCACTCACTATTTTAATTATGCAATCAATATTTCTGGCAATCTGATGTTCTTGTAGACAGAAAATATAACAGATTCTATTTTTTTTTTACATTTTATATGTATTTGAATGTTTTTTTTTCAATGAATCAATGACAATAATATGCTTAAAGTTTCAAGTTCCACTGTTTATTTTCATGCTATACTAAGATTAGCTGCCAAAATACTGTATTTTTCCTGCTCGATTATTTAATGGATGCCAAAACAACAGGGAAAAAAGCTAATACGTTTTTCTTTGGAGTGCTTATTCAACCACTACTTTAAGTTACATAAGGGCTTCAGTAACAAGAAGATTATTGCAATATCATGTAAGTTATTACCAATGACAATGAACATTTTTATTTCAGATTTTAGCAAGGAATCAATCATCCAATTTGCACTACAAAGTGTTCAATCTTTCCATTGCCTACTGTATGCGGTCTTAAATAGTTTCAACCGGCAAGTATGCTAAAGGATGCCGTACATGTGGAGTGCACCTCTATAATTTTCAACTAATTCCCTTTTAAAGAGGGTTGAAGGGACATCCAGCAGCAATAACACAGAGTAAAAAGGCTGCAGTGTTGATTTGTGTTGTGTGACTATTTTGATGCTGCCATGTGTGAGGGCATCCAGAGGCCTGTTGAGCCATTCATTTCATTCCTAATTGGTTGGAGTGCAGTGATATAGCTCACTTTATTGGCTTGCCTTGCAGCATTTTCTCCCTAGAGAAATACTCTCACGAGAAATGAATGATGTCGGTCACAACTGCTAAGGAAGTGGTGTATTCCAATGGGATATCATGCATTTATAATCACATAAGAGTTGCTGCAGGTGCTTAGGTTGAAAATCAAAGATTTATTCAAGGCACGTTGATTTAAATGTGTAATGTGTTTATACCTACATTACATTTTTAAATGGTCTGACTCAAACCCTCTCAAACCCAAACTACAATTTGAACTGTGTAAACTCTTATTACAAAGACCAATGGATGCATTATAAAGGACATTTCAAAGAATGCATGCTTTCTGCCACCCGACCTACGATCCGCTCGGACTGACAAGAAGTTAAATTATTCCTGTCTGATAAATGTTCGGGTCATGTGGTTGCGAGCCTCTGCTCGTTTTGTTGCTCTTTGAAGTTTCTTTGCCTGCCAAAACTGAAAATCATTCACTTTCTCAGGGATTCCAGCTTTATCAGGCAAGAACAGTTTGCCGCCTCACTTCCTTGTCCTTTGAATGGGAATGTGCTTTTGCAAAGGACGCCTGAAAATATTATCAAAGAAATGTAAATGCTTTTAGCCCTCCTTTCATGATGCCAATCACTGCAATGACCTTTATTTGGGAACTTGCGCATGGCTACTGCCTTTTGTCCTGTTCTCCCTCCCTATGCTTTGCAATCATTGCCTACTCAGCACCACTAGAAACTAAAATTAGGGCTGTCAAGAGTTTTTGTTACTGTTGCACATAAAAAAAAATCAAGATATACAACAGAATGGCGGCTTCAGACGTTTATTTTCTTGAGCAGATGCGGTTTGAACAATGTACCTTCAATATTTGAGACTAGTCCCAAGTAACTTTAGTTGCAACCAATAGGAAGATATTTGCAGTTTTCTTTTTTCATTTGCCATAGGAATGCTCTGAAGTTTAGTTTAGCAATGAGAGTTCGCTATGGTTGGCTACATTAGCTTTTTTTGTTGATAGCGTTAGTTGTGGCTGCAGTCGCAGCTGGGTGCTTTGCATTTATGTGGTAGGCTGAACTTGAGCTCCTTCTTACAAAGAATGCATATCGATTCACCTTTTTCTGAGGTGCCATCGGAGCATATTTTAACATTCAATTTTACAATTCGTCGGACTGACAACTCTCACGTGCGCTTTCATTTTCATCTCTTACCTCTACTCCCGAGCTTGCCCTCACATCTACAACAGAAGCCTATCAGGTTATGCCAAACACAGCCAATCACAGTCCACGTCAGGGAGTGATTCACCACAATAATAAACATGTTTATTGTAAATGTGAATACATTATACACCTCGCTAAGCAAAAATGTTTAAAGGTATTTCTAAATTGCGCCGTTGACTTGCCAGACTGCCTCAAACAAGCTAAGACCATGTGCTCTGACAGACTGCCCTCAGTGTCAGAACTTGATCAGGTTTATGACCTTTAATCTGCTGTTTCATCACTGCTGTCGTCAATTGAGCTAACAGTGCAGTCCATTGTGAAGCGACAGCTTGCACTTCAACATGGCTCCTGATCAATACAACAGTCTCAATAGATGTTGCTCTGTATGCAGTAAGGGACTGTGTGCATTTCTGCACCAACTAAGTTATCCTTACAACATTACTCTGTTTAAAATGTTTTAATTCATTAATTTATTTATATTTTTTGTCTTTTGATTCCGAACTGGCACGGCATTGTGGAAGAGTGGTTAGCACGCACACCCCACAGTTGAGAGACCCACGTTCAATTCCAGCTGGCTCCCGCCTTCCTGTGTTGAGTTTGCATGTTCTACCTGTGCCTGTGTGGGTTCTCTCTGTGTATTCCGACATCCTCCCACAGTCCAAAAAACATTCCTGGCAGGTCTATTGGACACTCTAAAACTCAAGGCCAGAGGGCACAGTCTGGTCCGCCACATCATTTTATGTAGCCCGCAAAATGCTGTCTTCAAGTTTCTAGCTAATATACCAAAGGAGCAAGTTGCCTTCAACTTTTAAAATATTTTTATATTATATATATATATATATATATATATATATATATATTTAACAACCATTTTTTTGTTGCCAATCTCTCTTTTGAACAGTTTTTACCGGCCTCTGATTTCAAAACTAGGCAAGTGTGTGATGAACACACATAAAATTGATTTGACTTGGTTGTTCATCCCCGCAATTGGCTGACAACCAGTTCTGGGTGTCCCCTGTCTACTGCCCGAAGACTTCTGGGATAGCCACCAGCAAGCTGGCAACCCTAGTGAGGATAAGCAACTATAGAAAATGGATGGATGGATGGTTCCTGACTGACAGTAACAAACACACTTGCAAAATAGATAAATCCACTGATATATGAGTGTTGGGACTGCTACTGTATTTCATGCATGCATAAGTCATCTTGTAAATTTTGTGTACAGGTTGTTTTTATTATGCCCCCCCACGAATTGTGTCTGCAAAGAAAGCTGCAGGTTTCATAATCCACACAGACTAGCCTGATAAAGGCACCTGTGTTGGTGCTAATCATGAAAGCATGCAATTGTGTATCTACATTTCCCCCAATACTAACTCTACCTCTCCAGATGTTGGAGGAAAAAAAAAACAGTTTTAACTGATTCCTATCGAAGCATCTTAGTATTCAGCATGTGTGGTATGAGAGTGGTCTGGGAAGTCATCTGTCTCTTTAGCCCAAAGGCAGAAACAGCTTGAGGTTTTCTAATAAAGCTCTTTTATTTGCAAAGGAAAATTGCTTAACTGTTGCCAGACACTCATCCCCCTAAATGTAGACATTTTAATGACACGGTTAAATAAAAGTAATCTAGCAATGTAGTATTCACTTGTAAGAAGCAAGAGAACATCCAAGTAAAATTGTACCGCTCACTCACGTCCATGTATAATGCAGAAGGCCTCTCTTCTTGTCTATGCGAATAGCAATCAGAGAGCCACAGGGAGGTGATCAATATTCCGGCGGCTTCCCAGAAAGGTCACAAGCCGGGCTAGTCGCTATGAGCGACGCGTTTGAGTCCGCGCGCTGCCAGATGGCTTAAACTGATCCTAGCACAGAAGGAGAAAATCTCATCTGCTTTTTAGCATTTGACCCACAACCTTGTCCTTTGCCCGGCAGCCAGTTGAGGTAACTCGAAATAAAAACCCAGCCTTACTTGACAAAAAAAAGAAACGTATGCAAAACTTCCATCTCGGACACCAGCGGTAGGCAACTATGGTCCTAGAGAGCCGCTATCCTGCATGTATTCGATGTCTTAATTCTATAACACACCTGATTCAAATGATCCTGATAGTTATCAGGCTTCTGCGGAGCTTGCTGATGAGCTGAATATTTGAATTAGGTGTGATGTAGGAGAGACACATGAAAAACAAACAGGTATGCGACTCCCTAGAAACGGGGTAGCCCACCCCATCGCACACCATTGTAAATGTTTTATTGTCTCTATTTTCTCTTTACATCCCTTTTGCCATCTTAAACACAAACAAGTCAAGTTGGATTAAAGGATAGTGAATCTTTCTCCTTTATATAAAAGAAAAAAAATGTCCCTTCCCTGTTGTGTTTTCAGTCAGTGGTGTGGCGCCATATTTATAACGTTCTGGGCACATTGTTTTACAACGTGTACAAATAATTTACAAGTGGCTCATCCTAGCTGACTTCTAGCAGCAAGACTTGGTGCCAGATAAATGCAGGCCATATAATTGATACACATTCACACCGAATTAGAGACTTCAATTAACCTAATCTGCATACTTTTGGGATTGGAAATCAAAGTAACCAGAGAAAGCTCACGCAAGCATTGATGTTCCAACACACATTCAAATACTGCAATAATTAGCATTAAGGCGAGGCCATAATAATGGTATAGTGATCGCAATACGATGTTTGGTTTACATGATATTGAGCATCATTTTCAAGACACCTTATTTACTTATTTCATTATCACAAATTATTTGACTAAACAAAAAATTAAAACCCTCCATTTCTTTTTGGTTTTCATCATCGGTTTTCTCTGCATTTTAATAAGTGATGTCTCAGGTCAAGGCCGAAAACAAGCGGGAATAGTTGCCTCGGCTAAGTTTGTTAGAACTGGCTCGTTTAATGGCAAAATGGCTGACCGTAGCACCCAATCACACCTATGGACAATGTAATATGTCTAATCCACCTACTATGCATCTTTTTGGTTGTGGGAGAAAGCCAGAGTGCCCGGAAAGAACCCAAGCGGGCTGGGGGAGAACATGCAAACTCCACACAGGAAGGCCAGTGCAAGGTGGATTTGAACTCCGGTCCCTTCAACTGTGAGGCGGATGGGCTATTCACTGCACCATCGCGCGGCCCGAGTATGTACTGTAACTGTTCGTTATAAATCATCTATTTGAAAACATTTGGGCCTTAATTCTTTCAGTGCCATGGACGAGAATTCCCGTCTTTTAAAATACTAATTAAAATAATATCTAATAAAATTCTCCTCAAATACGTTTTTTCAATGGCAGCTGACACTTTATGATAGCTGACATTTGACAAGTGCTTATCTTGTGAATTTGTTTTAATTATTTATTTTATTTATTCATTTTAGTTTGTTATTATTTGTAAGTATTAAGCCTTATATACTGCTTGTTCAAAAAATGGCAATAAATTGACATGTTGATGAAAAACATGATGAATAATGGTGATGAATAAACGTGATTTCAACATTGACCACAATAATTGTGATTATTGTTTTGGCCATAAATGTCCAGTTCTACTTGTAATTCTAAGTAAGGAATGGAAATCAATCTTTTAGATGATACCACATATGTTTACATAGACATAGCACACAATATTCTGTCGACCTTGAAAGATAAGTGAAAATGCTAAATAATAATGGCACTCTTGGGGTTTCAATTTTAAAAGGATAGTTAGTTGTTTAGTTACTAACTAGTTACTTATTTAGCAATTTTCAGCAGAAAAAATATTACTATTTTGTCAAGAATAAATTTGACAACAAAATTATTGGTGACTTACAAATCATGCCTTTAAAGGTAATGTTTTTCCACTTGCTGTTAAGATAGTAACACATGCTCAAGATTTGGGTAATATTCAACTTTTACTGCTGAAATTTGCTAAATAAGCTTTTTATCCCGAAAATGAAAGTCTAAGATAGTTTAGTTTATAAGCTTTAAAAACCTAAAACAAAATCAGAAAACAAAATAAAAAAGCATGTCCATCGTTACTAGGTGAAGAAAAGCGCTAGTACTAATACAGTACTTTTAATTACGAGTATGCTATCTTTGTATTTGGAGATCTTTATAAGATAGAAGTGTTAGGAGCTGCACACGTCCCTCACTACACCAGGGGTGTCAAACTCGTTTTTCTCGTGGGCCAAATTGTACTTATAGTTTCTGTCATAGGGCCGGAATGACTGTAAGGTCAAATAAATGTTCAATTTCGTCACACACTTTTGCTAGTTTTGAAATCAGAGGCCGGTAAAAGAGAGAGATTGGGAACAAAAAATGGTTATTTTTTGCCCAAAACGTGCAAGTTGTGAATTTTATCCAGAAACTTGAATTCAAATCAGCACTTTGCAGGCCACATAAAATGATGTGGCCGGACAGATCTGGCCCCCGGGCCTTGAGTTTGACACCTGTGCACTACACTGTCTCAATTGTTACTGTACAAACACGTTCCCATATAGCTGTAATTGAGTTCAGTCGTATTCAGTCATGACTAATCAGATAATTTTTGCTTATCTGCGGGGTTCGACGTGGAAAAAAATAAATCATGCTAGAAAAAAAACTGACTGCAATTTTGGAATTGGCATGTGAATTTTAGTTTTAATCAGCATCAGAATCTAATAAGACATTTTTCTTTTTCCAAAACATTTCCAAGTGTACATCATTCACTATCCTTACCTTCTATTCCCCTTCCAGTCACTCAGCAGCCATTCTAAAAACAACTGCACCTCACTCACTCAAACTTTATTGCATTTTCCATACATATCACTCAATAGAGCTCATTTATGAAGCAAAAGAGCTGTGAGGAGAATGACGAATAAGTTTCCCAGCATCGCAGCCCGTCTAATGAGAGGGCTGAGAAAGTGGGAGAAAGTGCAGAAACAGAGACAGGAGGCTTTCCATAGGAATCCCTTTTACTTATTCATGCAGGAGCTAAGAATATGGGACTATCCCAATCTCATTATGCATGCTTTTCCCATAAGCTTGTGCAGTTCATCCAACACTTGAAAGCGTACTTTCTCCTTCTTGTGCTTTTATTTTTTATTTTTTTATACCACGCTACTCCAGGGAAGCGATGTCATGCGTCATTCATTCAGAAGACTCTCTCCCTTCATCTTTAATCTCTTTTGCTCCCCATCATCTTGGTGATTTGAATTGTACTGATTTTTTATTTTTTATTATAAACATTGCATCATTTTTTTGTATTTGTGCAGGAGATTTAAACAATTTGAAATGAAATGAATTTATTATTCTGTACATGCTCTGCATGGGAATGTCGCTTAATTTACACAGTGATTAAGATTCTAATTAAGATTCAACACTATGTTTGCTCCTCACTTCGAAGGTCAGTAAATGTGGAGCCTTTCACAGTGCAGATTGTGTTTGTGTTGTGCGTAATGCCACCTCATAGCTCTTTTGGCATATCCCAGTTGTGTTGTTGTCTCCGATCAGCGTGACTAGACTAACACATAAAACACTTCTTTCGGATTAATTTTCAAATTGTTAACGAATACATTGTCCCAACAGCAGCTGTTGCATCGTCAGCCTCAAGTCCCCTTCCAAATGATCATCGGTCATGGAATCATGAGAATACAGTGGTACCTTTACTTACGAACATCTTTTGTTATGAAAAATTCAACGAAATGACTCGGCGAAAAACTATTGTCTTTTGTAACGAGTGAAATTCAAGGTATGAAAGGTGACATTCATTGTTGGCATACAATATGCAACACTAGACACCAACGCTCAACATGACTGGTATGTAATATATTATCATAACCCATGATGTTTATTGTATTTGTTACAGTTTGTGATGCATTTCTATAATCTATTAATGTGCTGGCTTGCCCACAATCGAGACAGTATTTTTTTTCATATTTACAGTGTTCTTTCACTTTTCATCTCAACTCATTTCATCCACACTTTCCACCAACAATTTATAAGGTCGAACTAACAAACATAAAGTTGACATTAGCTACGGCTAACATTGTACATATTCACATAAAAACATTCACATTCTTAGCATGTCGTTAGCACTTTAGCAATGATATCACACAGGAAGCACTATATATATATATGTATATATATATATATATACTGTATATATATGTATATATATATGTATATATATATATATATATATATATATATATATATATATATATATATATATATATATATATATATATATATATATATGCAGTATGTACTATATGCTGCATTTGAGCGCAGCGGGGAGAGTGCAGTCAATGAACGGATCAATTGTTGCAGAGAATATGATATATTTTGATTATTAAGCACTAATGTAATTCTAATATGTATTTGTTACCATTTTTTATGCACTTTTAAAATTTAATATTATTCATTTAAAGGGTTTAGGAAAATTTTGGGGGGCTTGGAACTGATTTGGGTATTGACATGAATGAGGAGACTCTACCTATGAAAAATGTACGAAATTACTTCAGGAAAGAATTGCTTTCATAAGTAGCTGTACCACTGTATTCACATGTGAAAGGCTTACTCAAATAAATAAGTGGAGTCTAGTAAGGCTGTCATAGCTTCACCGTGCCGTGTAACTGTGCTGTAGTTCTCTTGATAGCTGGAGGGCTTTAATTAAATATAATATTTACGGTATGGTTGTGAAGTCTTAGAACGTGTCAGCTTCTTCAATCAAAGCCTGTTTTATAATCTTTCCATCTTGAAAGGTCTTCCTTTGCTTAACACAACCACCCACCCCCAACCCTTCCGGTCATGCCGTCCTATGCAGACGCTTATATTGCACATGCCAGAAACCGCTACTGGACCTGAGGCAGGAAATTAAGGAGCTGAGGCTCATTAAATGGTACTGCCGAAAGATGTCGATGATAGTAAATCCACTGGGAAGGAGGAAGGGTGTTTAAGAGGAAGGAGGTCCATGGAGCCTTGAGGGCCGCTCTGGATACTATTCCTCTTTTCCCCTGCATCTTTAGCATGACTTCTCCTTCATTGAAGCACACTACAATACCATGAGAGGGCAATCCATCACAATGTCATGTTGGTATCCGTTCAAGATAGGGAAAAATATATTTAGAGAAATACTGCTTTGTATTCTTCACTATTGTATATATATGTATATAGACTGCATGTTTTCTTTTGTTTTTCTTTTGGGGGGTGGTTTCTACTTCATTTATTGTGTTCCTTTTGCAAATATGTAATTGTGCTTCTGTTGGATTTCACTAGGTGCACTAGCATTACCTGAACTTCATTTGGGAATGCTAATTAGAATATAAAACCATTAGGGCTCTTGGGTATGCAGACTCAAGTCAGTTAGTCGAGGCCAGAGTTCAAAGCATACATGGTGAAACAGCATTTAGCTGTGATCATGCACACAAATGGAATAAGCTGCCAACAAATGTAAAATCACCCTCCCCAAAAAAAGAAGAAAATGCCCAGAGGTCAACTTGGGACCCCAAGTTGAACTCTGTGAAGTATATTACTTGTAAGAATAAGTTTGCTTCCCACAGAAGCAGCTAAAACTAAAGCAGTTTAAGTTTAGCCTACCACATAAATGCAAAGCATCCAGCTGCAATTCCAGCCACAGCTAACAATAGCAACAAAGACACTAATGTAGTGAGCCAAATTATAACAGTCAAATTATAGTTGAGAATACCTCACATTTGAGCAAGTCTTCAATGGACAGATGGATCGAGTTTTTTTTTTTTTTTTTTGTTATTTGACACTTAAAAGAAAAGCACCATTCGTTCTGATAGTTAAAACTAGTTACAGCCAGCATTTTGGAGTCGTCTCAAATGCAGCAGAATGTTCATTGTTACAACTGCATCTGATAAAGAAAATAAATGACTGAAGCCAATTTTGTTGTTGTTTCAAATCAATCTTGAGAACTGCGAAATAGTATCTAAATAAAAATAAAAGAATAAATGCAGGCTTCACCCTTTATGATGCTGCTATTGCATTGATTGCCACTTGCCAGTGATGATTCATAAAGCCTGCATGGTCAGTTGTATGAACTTTACCGAACCACAGTTGAAAGTCAAAGCTGAGCTACTATTGGTGCAAGAACGAAGCCATTTATTATTGAAATGTCACATTTTCAGTTCCAGGTTTAAAAGACAAATGACTACATTAAGAGCATTTGCATATTGTAATAATAGTACAAGAACACAATGTTGATAGATGCCATCTCGACCACATAAAGTTGTATGCGTATGTCTAATAGTGACAAATTTACTGCCTATAAAATGTATTTTTTCTGACCATCCACTGTTTGACAAAGACAGAGCAGGTTTCACTCCTAATGCGTATGACACGTCAATGGGTATCAAAAGCCTGCATATAAAATATGTTGAACACAAATAACTTGTTAAGGCTGTCAAAAATGAATCATGACCAAATGACTTCATGGATTGGATTTAGAGGAATCTGAGCTAAAAAGCTTCTTTTTCATTTCTGTTCTGCAGGATTTTGAGGACACAGTCCCTGGAATGGTATTATAACAATGTCAAGAGACGCTTCAAGAGGTTCGGCAGTGCCAAGGTTTTGAAGACTTTATATAGGAAGCACATTATAGAAAGAGGAGCGCTATCTGATCTCCCAGGTAAACTCATCCTTTCCTGTCAGTGTGAACCTCACTGTGCATGTGTGTGTGCGTGTGTGTGTGTGTGTAGTGATGGTTTCCCTACAGCCATGCCCTGGTGGCTAATACGCAGAATAGACTTCATCCATTTTTGTTTTGTCCTCAGTGGGTTGCTGGGGAGTGGGCAGCAACGGGGCAGCTTTTATCCATTCTGTGTCCCTCCCGATAGCTTTGTTTTGACCCGGCTGAAACATGATCAGTCTGTCTCCACAGGGCTTTATTTCCAACCCCAGTAGGCTGGATTAAATGGATGAAGGGAGCAGTGAGGGGATAAATCAGGTCAGACTTTGGGCTAAACTGGATAAGAGAAAGCTTCAGGACAACTGAGGGACTGTGAGAAATTCGCAGGCCTGAATAATGTCCAAGTTTTATAATAATAATAAAAGTTAAATAAAATACATGTATAATTAATGTAAGGTCCGGGCAACCTGGAAAATTTAATAAACAACAAACAAGGAGGAAGACAAGGAGCCTGAACTCGTTTTATTCTTGACGAGAGCCGAGAGAGATGTCCACAGTTCACCAAAATCCTACCACTCTGGACACACTCTCTGTCCATCCCTCTTTTATTCATTAGGGTTGGCCCTAGGTACAAAATCACTTGCTGCCCTGAAAGGTTAAGGGAGACATTATAGCAGGTAAAAATCAGTTTCCGAGAGTGGAGGATGTAGGTGGAAGTCCATATATACTATCAGTCCATCACTGCTATCTTCTTTCCCAGGAACATAGCAACAGACCCCATACTGTTCCATCTTGTGATTAGGTCATTAAGTCATCATGCCTGTGATTAGGTCCTTCGGTCATCATGATTGTGATTCAATACAGCTGCAAAAGAGTTTTATTCACAAACCACTCCAACAAATAATATCCATGTCTACCAATATACAGTACATGTTGAAGAAAAAAATATGAGATTGAGATAACTTTTATCTAATTATTTTACATTTATTATTACTGTGTTCCCTCCATTTACAAACAAATAGGAAAGGGGAAATGGACTTTCAGTTGTATAGCGCTTATAGAGCAACTAGGGGTTGAGGGTCTTGCTCTTCCACTTTTCGTCACTTTTACACATTTCATCCACACTTTCCCAACAATTTACACCGTAGAACTAAGCTGCCGTCTTCTGTTTGCTGAGGTGAACAGAGTAAGAGTTTCACTGTGCGGTTTTGTGGTATACATGTGACAATAATTCTCTACAATCGCTACAAATTGATATTAGCTATGGCTAACATTGTACATATTCACATAAAAACACATACTGTATGTAACATACCACTTTGGGCTGTCGCATCTGACTTTGTTGACATCACACAGGAAGCACTTCACATGACCCCAAACTAAGCTTAAATAAATTTACATGCTCAAAATAATCCAATAAATAAATATTATTGCTCCTGTGGACTTGTAAATGATTCCTGGATCACTGAAAATGAAAAATAAAAACGTACAAATTAAACATCTTAAGAACATGTCTCTCTCTGCACTCATCATCAACACACCAGCAGCTGGGTGCGTAGATAGCTGGGCGACAGCCAAGGGTGGGGACCTTGGCGCACCGATCCCCAGCTCAAAAGCTAGCTCTTGGGACGTAGAATATCGCCTCTCTGGCACGGAAGAAGCCTGAGCTGGTGTGCAAGGCAGAGAAGTTCCGACTAGATATTGTCGAACTTGCCTCCACCTTGGGCTCTGATACCAGTACCTCTCGAGAGGGGTTGGATGCTCTTCCACTCTGGAGTTGCCCACAGTGAGAGGTGCAGAGCAGGAGTGGGCATACTTATAGCCCCCCGGCTCGGTGTCTGTACATTGGGGTTTACCCCGGTGGACGAGAGAGTAGCCTCCCTCTGCCTCCAGGTGGAGGCTCCGCATGGCCTCAATTAGGGACATCATGAACCGGTGTGCAGAATACTTTGAAGACCTTCTCAATTCCACCAACATGCCTTCCTATGAGGAAGCAGTGTCTGGACACTCTGTTGTGGGCTCGCCCATCTCTGGGGCTGAAATCACAGAGGTGGAAGACACACTCCTTGGTGGCAAGGCCCTGCGGGTGGATGAGATCCATCCATAGTTTCTCAAGGCTCCAAATGTTGTAGGACTATCCTGGCTGACATACAACATCTCGTGGACATCGGGGACAGTGCCCCTGGATTGGCAGACCGGAGTAGTGGTCCTCCTTTTTAAGAAGGGGGAACGAAAGTGTGTTCCAACTATAAAGGTATCACACTCATCAGCCTCCCTGGTAAAATCTATTCAGGGGTCGCTGGAGAGGAGGGTCCATCAGGAAGTCGAACATCAGATTCAGAAGGAGCAGTGTGGTTTCGTCCCCGCCCTGGAACAGTGAACCAGCTCTAGACCCTCAGTAGGATCCTCGAGGGTGGATGGGAGTTTGCCCAACCAGTGTACATGTGCTTTTTGGACTTGGAGAAGGCGTTCGACCATGTCCCTCTAGGAACTCTGTGGATTGTGCTTCGTGAGTATGGGGTACCAGACGGACGCCCTGTTATGGGCTGTTTGGTCCCTGTACGACCGATGTGGAAAGAGTCAAGAATTAAGTCAAATTTGTTTCCGGTGAAAGTTGGACTCCGCAAAGGCTGCCATTTGTCATTCTGTTCATTACTTTCATGGACAGGATTTCTAGGTGCAGTCGGAGTATTGAGGGGATCAGGTTTGGGGGTATCAGCCTTTCATCTCTGCTATTTGCAGATGATGTGGTGCTGGTTGGCTTTCTCAGACCGTGACCTCCAACTCTCACTGGAGCAGTTTGCAGTTGAGTGTGAAGCGGCTGGGATGAAGATCAGCACCTCAAAATCCGAGACCATGGTCCTCAGTCGGAAAAGGGTGGAGTGTCCTCTCCAGGTCGCGGGGGAGGTCCTGCTCCAAGTGGAGGAATTGAAGTATCTTGAAATGCATCCATGGTGTGCAAAATTAACCATATAACTTTTAATTTGATTTGATTTAGTACAGAAACATACAAGCGTAGATATTCATTGTTTGTTTGGAAGTCACACGTTATCGCCTTCCACTGAAGATGATGTACATAAAAGCCCAAAAGGCTTGCTCCCTTTTCTCTCCCGCTGTCTGTTTGAAGGTCACACATTCACTGCGGGGACGTGATTGATGTAAAACACCCGCCACTTTCTCGACGACTGTCATGTCAGTCGCCATTTCACACCTCACGATAATTGATTTCGTGAAGCTCACTCCCTTGGGGATGAATAAAGAAATAAATGCCACCGTGCATATGAAATCCACTCAAGCTTCAGCAATAGGTGGGAAGGAGTTTATGAGAATGTTTTACATTCCGGACGTGTTGCCCCTATTTGCATGAAAGTCGATTATTTTGAGTTTCTGGGCCACATCATAAAATCCCATTCTCAAATTAGAGCAACAAAGATGATGTAACAACATTGTTATTGAAGCCATTTTTCTTTCCAGTGCTGCACAAAATGGAATAAAAAACACACAGAATCAGAGAATGTATGTAGTGTCCAAGAAGTGGGAGTATTGAAAAATAATCGTATTACTTGATGATATAATATTAGGAAACTCTTTTTTTTTTGGCTGACTGGTTGGGGGAGATGTCTTTTGCTGATAAAGTATTAAAGTTTAAAGGCATCTGTGAAGTGAAAAGCAAGCCAAAGTCAAGCATTCAATGTACTTGGTCGATTTTATGCAAAGCTAGCAAAACCAGCCATTGGATCGTGCTCCACATGAAAGTGCCAACATTGACTTGACCTTCTCATCTCACAAAATGTTGTTTCACGGAATGTTAAACAACCTCAGAAAAAGTTCAAAACACGTTTATTTCAGGACCTGTGGGAGTGAACCAGAAAAGTGAAGAAAAGTACATTTTGTACTACTTTTCACTACTCCTCTATGGCTCAGAATCTCTTGTGAAAGTTTATACTTTTTTGTTGTTGTTGTTAACCATGCAGACCAATCTTGTCTCATATCACACCTAGTTCATCATTTATCAAACTATTGTAAGATGCAAACTTAATGGGACTGTTTGGAAGTGCAACATGCAGAAATGATGTTTTTCCTAATGACATTTCAAAGGGGCTTATTATTTTTACACTTTTCTTCTGACATTGGCGTTTCTTGCCCTATGTTGGCAAATATCTGTCGGGGGCTTCCCACCTCCTCCACCAGATAGTTATATGACAACTTGCAAAATGTCAAACTATATTATCATCTTTCAAAAGTAATATTCTCACAACTGGTAAAGTATAAAAAAATAATGGGGACATATGTTGAGCCTTCATAAATGTTTTAACAAGCTATGCATTTTAAGACAACATTGTGTTGTATATCTTGAGAATTAAAGAAAAATATTATCAAAGACAATTCCTCATTTCATGTACTTCATGTAGGCTACTAATCATGTACATGTCAAACCAACAATAAATTGGTACCTGGGTGTAGGCATTGGACGATAACCGGATTGAAAAATGTTGTGGTTTTAGAAGTCAGTTATTTAAAACTGGCCAAGTCTTTCAAAACCATTTTTTGGTTTAGCGATCCCACTATAATTTGGGTACCTTGACTAACTACTACAGGTAAAGTGCATCAATTAATAATAAAATGTGCATCCTGTCATTTTACGTTGACTTTCCTCTACACACGTACGTACATTCACACAAACAAGCTTCTTCTGTCACCGGCGCTCTTTCTTGCACTATGCGAAGCGATTGAGATCATACGATGCAAATTCATGTTTGTTTTGAGTTAGGTCGTACGAGTACAGAACGTCGTTTTTTCCACTGCTTTTTACGCCTAGCGGAATCAGAGACTTCATCGAGAATGCCCCTCTAAATGTTTACCAGTGACCAATGTTTATTTTGAAAAACGCCAAACAGCATTTGGAGCATTAACATTCACCAACAACATTAGCAATGACACTTGGCGTCAAGTATAAAAAGCGCTGTTCCAAACGCCATCTGGTGTTTTTCAACATGAACGTCGATCACCGTTAGCCGTCTAAAGTGGTGTTTCATTAGCAATCTTGGACGTTAGTAGGCACAAAAAGGGGCGTTCCAAACACCCTACGACAGATTAGTGTTGTATGATCTCGTTGTATGATCTCATCTGCTTGCCACTATGGCAAGAGCGCCCGAGTGACAGAGGAAGTGTGGTTGTTTCACTTTTATTTACATATTTTAATTAGGCAGGGTAAAGGTTTGTTATTTTAACAAATGCTATATTCAATATTTTGCTTGAAAATAAAACAATCTTATAATATAGAAAAATTTCAATTGAGCAAAAGAGATTTTAAAATGATGTTTTTCAACCGTGATTTTGTGATGTTTTTGCTCAAGGTTATCACAGTCAGCGTCTGATATTGTTCCGTGCCTTTTGGTATTGTAGTACTTTTACCTTTTTTTTTCGTTATTCTTTTGAGAATTCGTGCTAATAATATCAAGAAATGGAAAAAAAGAGCACGCGTGGAGAATGTTAAACAAGGTCAAAGAAGTAGTTGTTTTTAGTTATCGGCTGTACTTTAGCATGTGCTAGCAATAGCATATGAAACACAGTTTGACACACAGTATAAATGATGACAAATCCAATGAGGACACAAAAATTAGCTATGAAGAACACTTGTAAAGTTATAAACATTTGCACAGTTAACACGGCATGCGTTCTACTCTTGTAATGAAAGACAGTATGCCCTTACATCCAAAATTGGACTGCCAATAACAGCCATTAATAAATGATAACTTAAAACACTGTAAATCACTCTTAAGATGCAACACCCATTTACACAGGAAACAGCACAGCAATAGTGTATTTTAACTGATTACAACAACTTTTTACAACTTCCAACTAACCCAGTCTATTGAAAATACAGGTCTCCATTCTTTTCTGTCTTTTTTTACAGTTCTCTTACTTTTTCATGCTATGGTAGCTGTCTATAGTGTCAAATGCAGAGCTAAACACACTGGACACACACAATTTTACTGTATGTCTAGTTTATGACATGTCTGTCACTCTGAAATCACTCTGCCCACAGATTGAATAAAATTGAATACAATTTTCCCTGTGTCACACTAGTAGAAAACTACCGTATTTTTCAAGTACAAGTCGAGGTTTTTTTTTGTTCCTCGTTTTCCAACCCCCATATTAGGTGGCGTGGCTTATAACCACATATTTATTTTAGTTTCTATTTATTTATTCGAATGCAAAATGAGTCATTCCATGTCATTTACAAGGCTTGAAATTACAATATATTCCTCTAATTCCATATAGTATGCATGTGTTTTAGGATTTCCACACAACAATATAAAACCACACTTTTGTCAAGCGTCGCCGAATAGCCTCTTTGTTGTCAACAACAAGGCTGCGTGGCTCATTTTTCGCGACAGACTTTGATGCATTATGAAAAGGTAAAAATGGCTTGACTTGTCTGTTTCATTCCTTGGACATTTATTTGAAGCTTGGGATAATATCCCAAGTAAGATGATCAGCAAATCTTTTCTGAAGACCTCCATTTCAAACAAATCGGACAGGTTCGAAGATGACTAACGCGAAAGACATGAGGATGAGGATGTTTGAACGAATGACGGGGAGGAAGATAAGAATGCCCGTGAGTTACATGGGAGAAGCTATTTGTCGTATCAAATAGTGATAATGACTTTTAGGGCTTTTCGACAAATTAATATTTAGCTGTGTCAGAAAATAAAGCATTGAAACTTCAAATCATTTTATTGTTGCAACATTTGCGTCTAAGCGCACACGTACATTTCCTCGCAGTCTTGTCTCACTCCTGCCCCACCTCCTCCCTCCATAACTGCAACAGTATGTTATTAGAGAGAAATGCCTCAAAAAGTACCCTAATGTTGTCAATGTAATGACACACACCATGTGTTTTAATCGGAAATCCATGTAACCATTAAAGTCAGGGGTAGACATTTTTGTAAAAATCACCCAAATTGAAGTTAAAAAAAAAACAAAAACAACAAAAACGAGGTCAACTTGTACTTGGAGAAAATACGGAAACTGCCTCAAACTGAGGTTAAAAGGTGATCAGTTTCAATGCTGCAATTTCAAAGTTGCAATTTCCCTCATACTGTGCTAAAGAAAAAAAAAGATCAAAACAGGAAGGCAACTAGCCAGTAAAGCCATGTTTCCACGCTCAATTATGTCAGAAGTGTATGAGTAGGAAGCGATAGAAATGGCTTGAAATGATTGTCTTCCCTTACTGGGTGCTATCATTAGAGAGGCCCAGAGATGCTCAGACACCCAGAAGGAAGTCATCATTTTTCCTGTCTCTGTTCTTTCATCTGAAAGCTTTGTTCCTCAGAGCATTGTGTGTGATGAGAAGAATGTTAAATAGAAGCCCAGAGTCACTTGGATGTCAGCAATGAAAGTGACAGTTGGTGCAATAATTGGACAAAAAGTCTGCTTGCCCACATAGGGGGACATATGAACATGAGAAGAGGGCGAGCTGAAATGCTGACCTTTGTCAACTGAAGCAGATTTTGCTCACTTGACATTCGCTGTCAGATTGAATTACGCACATGTTGCTAGTTCCTCAACTGAGACAAAGCTAGTAGTGAAGCAGAGACACAACTTTTCAAGAAGCGCTTTTTGTTGTCATCTCATACGTTCATTTGCCTGTCTCACTCAATCCCTTTTCAGGATGGATATTCAAATTGAATGCTAAAGTCTTCCCCTGCAGTTTACTGCATGTTTTTGATGTTATGACAGATTGCAATTAAAGTGATTTAGTATCGGCAGAACGGAGAAACTCTTAGGAGCGAAAAAGAAAAACAGATATGCTTACCGGCTTGTTTACTTTCCTCATCTGTTGTGACGTTAGAACACATCCTGTCAGTTCAGCCCTTGTTGTGAAAGCATTGTTAATAAGACTTTTGCTGCCAGATGCTCTATAGTAATTGAAAGGAAAGCGTCTGGACTTTTTCCTCCTGTCTTCTGGCTAATTTAAATGCTTTCGGCACTTAAGGAACTTTAGATGAAGTGAAGCTATACTGTCTTATTTTGCTTTAGTTTTCTCTGCATATAATACTCATAATCCAAAGTATTTGGAAATACCTTTGGGCCATTATAGCACAAGGCAGATGTCTTTTGTAATATAGTACTATAATTAAGCCACATTGATAAACATAGTGTACTCTTAACATCAACAATATAACCCAAATCCAACAATGTGGAAAATGCATTAAAAAAACAACTAATTATTTAAAATTACTTTTAATTCTTTTTGAATGTGAAATTGATTTCTGTATTTTCTTTCTGAATTTTTGTTTATTCAATTTTTGTATTGTAAAACAACATCTACTCTTGTTTTTGTTTTGAGTCATTGACAACCCAACTACTGGAATGGAAGATGAAAGCCTTGTTATTTTGCTTAGGTATTGTAAACATAAGTGACTTGATGGACTATTTATTGCAGAGGTGTCGAACTCCAGTCCTCGAAGGCCGGTGTCCTGCATGTCTAACGGTTTTCCCTCCTCAACAAACCTAATTTAATTGATCAGCTAATGTCATCTCTGCAGGAGCTTGAAAATGATCCATATCATTTGAATAAGGTGTGTTTCAGGGAGAACGTTAGAAAACATGCAAAACACCAGCCCCTGTACACTGGACCTCCTGAAGTAAAATATCAATGTAATTTCATCCTCCTCATCCATCCTGATCACAGTTTTTATTAATTAATAGAGCCCATCCTCTTTGGATATTTGCAATTATTAACATTTCATGCATAGATGGACGTTTTTTTTTTTTTTTAATTCACCAGTTTGTGGCTAGTGCTAATGCTGGAAAGTTGTGCCGTATTGTACAATGGTAGCATAATTGACTAGCAGTTTATTTGCATCATTAATCGGTGATTGAATCTAAATTTTAATTACAGTGTGATGATATTCGTAGAAATGTCATATGATGGCAATAACCAGTCACAAAGACGAGTCCAGCTAAGTGCTCTGCCATCACAGCTGTGAAGGCCTACTTCAAAATAAAAGCATGCTACAGCAATTGCATTGAAGTCCATTCATTCTTTGGTGGTTTTATTTTGAAGTTTACTTTCACTGAACACTGTTGTCATGTGACTTAATGTTTGCTGCCTCTTCCTTAGTAGTGCACTACTGGTATGATTCTTCATTTTTTTTTTTTTTTTTTAAATCCATCCACGCCTCTTGTGTGTATTTTGTGTCACTCCAAAACATGTACATCTCATCCGTAGAACACCATCACCCAGTTTTCCGCTTAAAATAAGATTACATGACACAGACGATTTTCAAAATCAATTTCAGTCAGATATAAACTTTTTAGAGCACTGCTCATTTTTCCAATTTGGCCTTTCATTTTAAACTTCATTGGTTACTTGTCCGCAAGATATTATCCTTTCCCAATTATGTCAAGTTTTAAAGCAGTGACATGAGGACAATTTCTTCTTTTTCCCTCATTCCTGACACTTTTGAATAAATGAACTCCTTCTAGGTCAAATATGACTCAGGACAATTTTTTCTGAGCAAATAACATATCAGGACGGTAAAATATGTGAGAGTCAAATCACCCAATCTTCTATTCTTAATATTGGACTACAGTCTGCTGTAAATGTCCTCATTGTTGGGCTAAAATATGACTGTTCAAATTAGATTCACTGTAATTAAATGTGTCTACTAATTTAAAGCAGTGCTCCATACTTGCAGCCTTGTAAAGTTGTAGCTTGGCAGCACTGTGGCGCTTTAAGAACAACAACAATAATGTTTTAATGTTCCTAAAAGGCAAGTTAGAAGTTTTACTGTCATTCTAATGCATCTCTCTGGAAAAAGATGTGAACATTTGAGATGCTGTTCTATACATTAAGGAAGAGATCAAGGTAAGGGGGTTGTGCAAAGTGTTCAATGCTAAATGCTAATGTCAACGCGCTCACACGCTCCCACAAAGACTATTATGGTCTTATTTAAGCATGTTTGCATGCTTCCACTTGCTGGTCAACATTAAAAGGCCTGATGACAGCTGGCCAAAGATGAAAAAGCAAGGTACTTTTAAAAAGTGCTGTTTATTAAAAGATATTATGCATTAAAGTAAGCATTAGCTTTTCAAAGAGGTCAGGCTACACAAACACCACATTAATTATTGTTCCCTCCACTTTCTCTTCTCCTTTTTTTTTTTTTTTCCTCTGGTACCTTTTGGTTTTGATAGTGCTTTGGTTGTTGCCTCAATGTGGTTTTTAGCTCTGGAACTTTGATCAGCCAGGCTGACAACTCATTAGCAGAGAAACTTGCTGTGTGGGGGCGATTGTGTTAATTGGTCGCACCAGTTGGTGACACTGGGACGGAAGTGCAGAACCGCTATATCAGAAGAAACTTGCAGAAAAGCATTTACTTGTTTGGTTAATTTCACTTTCGACTCCAGAGACCCGATCATTTGTGTTCTTAAATGTAACATAAATAGGTCAATTTTCATAACATTTGCCCATATTTATGTTGAATTACTTACAAATAATTACAGGGTGGATCAACTATGTGAACTGCTATGTGACCTAGCCATGTTGACTGCTACGTGACCAACATCGCTGTACTTACCTGGGAAAAATACGTAACTAACTTAGTTCCTGAGCAAAGGAGCAATTATGGATGAGAAAAGCTCAACAAATTTATGTTGAGAATTGGACAAAAGTAAATGGGCACTGCTATTGTCAAATGATAGAATTACAAAACGATTTCTTTTATTTTGAAGTTGGCCTTAATAATTGTGTTAATGGAGTGGCTAGTTTGAGTTCCCGCAACTCTATTTTTATTGCCGTCACATCACTGAACTACCAAAAATAATATACCACCAATGACCAAAATCACATTTAATGACTGATTAAGGAGATTAAGAAACCACTAATCAATTATGCTGTCATTGTTTCCTACGCCACAAGTCTTCAGGATTGGTGCGAGCCATTAACTATGCATGTGGAGCATTCAAACACAATCGGACATTTTGAACTTGGACAGAATAAATGTCCCTCAATGCATTTAACGTTAATAAATGCAAATGTCTAAATAAAGTACTGTAGGCTTCCTATCAGTTGATGGGTTTCTGTGATGAGATGTACAAAAAATGTTGTTTTTATTTTGTTCTGTAATTTTCACTGATACGTCAAGACCAGTAAAATAGTCTGGAAAACATATTGGTGTTTTTTAGGGTTTTATTTAGATTGAAAGCTTCAAATTGGGAGTGAGAAAAAACATAATCAAGGAAAAATACTACTCCAAGAAGCGACCAAACTTAAAATAAAAAGGTACAGTACTTGGAGTACAGTAGAGGAGTGAAAGGGTTCAAGATGATTTACCATTTCTGAAAGCAAAAACAGCAACCAAACAACCAAATTAGGGTGAATTTTTGTTTATATGGTACAGAATTCTTAAAGGCACTTTTTGTGCAGTAAGATACAAGTACCACGAGTCTCGAGCAATAATGTGTCAGAAAAGGAGAATATAGGTGTAGATGTGATGATGATGTCGTGTCAGAATTAGAGCACATAATCTGCCTTTCTTTTTTACTCCCACCTCTTGTTGCATCATTGCTGGTCTAATATGAGCCTGTTATAGAGCGAATGGAGAGCAGAAAAATTATGCATCAACACCCCTCTGCGATGTCTAAGAATATTTGGCAGCCTTGTGAGAAATGTCTTGAAGCAATGTTCAAATATGAATTTTGTATGCTGCATCCCATCTGGTTGTTTACTTTAATCGGCTGACATATAATACTGAAATCACTCAATGTGAATTATTTATAAAGCTTTGTTCTAAGTGGATTTTCAGCACATATTCAATATCCTTACACCATAATGTACACACCAGTCAAAAGGAAGTTTTGTCGCTACATGTATGCAACACCGCTGCACTTCGGTAAACATAAGATTCATATTGCAGTAAAGTGAGTTTACTGCATACTTTCCTAAGACGAACACTTATGGGAAGACTGAGTTTTCATCCAATGGCAACACTGTGTTGCAGCAAAGAAGTGGTTGTTGAAGCTCGGCTCATCTTAAAAGCTGGGTGACAGTTTGTTATGGCAGAGGCCAATAAGTGGGTCTGGCTCCATGATGGCAGAATCACACCATAACCGCACAACAGAATTTGACTCTCAAACTGAAAGGACAGACCATCCAGCTGGAAGACCAGTCAAGAATGAAAAGTCTTACGTGGCTTTTGGTTTGGAAGGATGACTCTGAATTATGGCTGCTGTGTTTTCTCTGGAATTTTTATTCAGGTTTGAGAGTGTGAGATGATATAGTAAACACATAATTCATCATGGCACATTCAGATTGTTTGCTTCTGAAACTGTGCGCTCATTCATCCTATTTATTTATACACCTGGATTGAGAAAAAGAACTAGGGAATATGGGAGTCAGCTGAAGGTAATGATCCCTGATGGGAATATGTGTTTTTAAAGGCTCAACATCAGAAGCAGTAGTAAGAAGCAGTTCAACATTAGTCACATTTGTATTATTTTCAAATCAATCATTTTACACAATACAATACATTTGCATTTAGGTCACATAAATACCTGCTAGACTTCTGAGTTCTAGTCACTATGTTCCTTCAGAGACCTGTCCTAAATCCTATGAATGACATTTTGAGTGTTTATTTTATAAGTTGTTAGGCAAAAATTCTTGTTAAGATACAAAAAAAAAATAAAGGATGATTACCGATGACAAGAGTGCAAAGAAGCCGAGGGGATTAGTGGCACTGCATGTGGCAGCATAGCAAGCTATACTATTTGCAGACTTAAAGAGGAACGCAGTGTTTGCATTTGCATGACAAGATGTCAGTTTGGAGTTTTAACTCATAGCCTCCATGTTTCTTTGCCTTAGAAAGCAGCGTCCACGAGGGAAGTTTTGGCAATGACAACGATGGCAGCATATGTGGCAGTGACTCCGTATTCTACAAACAGAGTGAAGGTGAGGACACTGTGTTATTGATATTTCTTTTCAGCATTTAAACCTCTTTTTATGCCTTTTCATTAAGGATGAAGCTTTTTTGTTTATCTCACACTCATCGCTTAACTCATGCCATTTAGAAAGATGCTACAGAAGCAATAAATTTCATTTTACACATCACTTGTAAATCAAGCATTTACACTCATCTCTACCAAGATTTAACAGTCCTCATTTGACTCAGCACCACTTTGTACGACTTACAATACAAATCCACCTCCTTCTTTTGCCTGAATTTTCACCAATCTTGGCATTTTATGCAAAATAGGTGATCATCTGTAATGCCAAGCTATCAATGTTGTCAATGATCATGATGATGTAATTTTATAATCATAGGAATGTTTCCTGTCACATTATTCGCTTGATTTAGTAAAGTAATGTCAAGGTTTCTTTATTGTCATTGTGCCTGCACAAGGCAAAGTGATATCACTTTAACAAGCTCGAACAGTCCAAGAAACATCTAAACACATTGACCAACAGGAGAGCGGAAAGGGCTGTCTGTAGTCTTTAAGAAGTGCCCCAAGATCTTAGATAAGAAAAGAAAAATACGAGGGATAGGGGAGAAAAATAAACAGGACTCGAGCCATGTCCTTTATGGGGGCCATAGTATAAGCCTGTAAAAAACCTTGCCCATGCCACATAGACATCACCACAAATCTAGGCTGCAACTCACAATTCCATTGATAATGGAGTTCAAGTTTTAATTTCCATCCCGTTAATCAAAAATACAATAACATAAGTTAACTACAATTCAGCTGCTAGTTTGTTTTTGGTCCGCAAAATGAATCAACATTTTTTTATTAAAAAATGTGATTATTAAAATGGATATTGATTCATTTGATAAGCTCTTGCTGATTCACAGATTTACATTCTATTGGAACACCACTGAACTATTCTGCCTGTCATAGATCGATCAACCGTCACAGATCGATGAAGAAATATCAATTTGTATTTAATAAATGTAAATAGTTTGGGTCAAATGAGATCAAAATGAAACATTTCCCATTGCACTGCTGATGATCTATCATGGCAAGCGAGTGTAGCCTATCTGTGCTTTGTGGTTGGGAATCATTAGTCTGTTTTCTTCTTGTGTTTCACATCAGGACACAGTATGGCAGAGACGCTCACAGTCGCCTTACGCGTCGCTGAGGAAGCCATAGAGGAAGCCATTGCAAAGGCAGAGGAGTTCAGTGACAGTTTGGTGAGACCTTTGTCCTCGTCTACTCTTCCTCCCTTTTCTCTCTCGTTCAATCTAAGAACGTTACCAATAGCAATAGCAATCTGATGTGTATTTCAAGACCACAATAATAAGTAAACACAAGCAGCAGCTTGGGGATAGTCAAATTGTGCTACTTTTCTTAAAGGGGAAGTAAGCTATTTTTTGGGGGGGGAGGGAAATATTATGTTCTATGCAACTCCACTAGTCAAAACATATGTATTATGATTAATATTGTGTTTGTATAATATTAATTAAGGAGCAAAATCCACTTGTATTATCCTTCTAAGGGGCATCCCTTTTACTACTTCCTGCTAACTGAAAATGACAGTTGTTCAGTGCTCAAGTAACAGCCAATCACTCACGAATGTCAGAAAACATAATTCAGAAAATAAGTGAGAAATTATTGATCGTTACGGGACCCATGAGCAACTGTGATGTCATTTTTAGTCACCAGAAAGTGGCAAAAAGGCCAAGAAGAACAAAAATAGGTGAATTTTGCGCATTGTAATCCCACAAATGGGGTTTGCATGTTCTCCCCGAGCCCGCGTGGGTTCCTTCCAGGCACTCCAGCTTTCTCCCACACTCCAAAAACATGCATGCCAGGTGTATTGGACTGACTAAATTGTCTTTAGGTGTGATCGGATGCGTGAATTGTTGTCAGTCTCTGTGTGCCCTGCAATTACCTGAGGTCAGATGGGATAGGCACCAGCACGCCTGCGACCCTTGTGGGGATTAGCGGCTCTAGAAAAGGGATGGATGGATATTCCCAAAAATGCAATGTTTTCTTGAATACCATTTTAAGACTCGTGGAAACACACTGAATGTATCATGGACAAGAAAATGTTTGGTTTGACATGTAATGAGTCATATGTGTGTACAGGAGAAACAGAATGAAGCTCGGTATCTTCGGGACCATAAAGAAGAGCTCATAGAGGAACTTGCTACAACTATTGTACAAAAGGTATTTTGAGTTTGTTTAATTTCTCATGTTTGTTAATATAACATTCCAATAAGTAGTGAAGCAAAAAAAGATTGCCTTGCGCTATTAAAATGTAAATTTACAGTGTAGACTGGAAATATAAAACCGGGAAGTCACTTCTACTCAGATGTTTGCACCACATGCATATCCACAAAGTAATGTCCTCCAAGTCTCATGGAATCAAACTGTACAAAATTGTAAATGCCTATTTTTTTACTGAGTGATTTTCGCTAGATCATCCAGAGGAGGAAGCGCTCAGAGATGCAGACAGAGTACGACTTTGTCTGGCCTCAGCCTCAGTCCTTAATTCAGACCAGTGATCAAGCCTCGCCTTCACAACCACAAACATCTTCGCAAGGATCTTTGGACCCCCTCAAAGCATCCTCCCTCTCGGTTAGTCAACGCCTCTACACAAACACACTGTACAGTAAACATCCTGAGCAAAAAAGTTCACCTTGGAGTTCAAAGTACTTACTGTGAAAGTTTAACTTTCTTCTTAATTCATTAATTACTATGATTCTTGTGAATTATGTAATTGCAGAAAAATTAATTGTTCACCGCAGGGACAACGTCACCCTTTTGCAAGTTTGCTCATATTTGGAAGCATTTGTATAGCTTCTGACCAGGTATTAACAGTGAGGCTTGGACTGTTGCTCTTGTCAATTTGAAACCACTCTGCCAGGTTCTCTCAAATCGATTTCTGATGTCACTATCAGCCGTTCCATCTTCAAATCCTTTTTGCTAAGTGCGCGGTGTGAAAAGTTCAAAACCAAGTTAATGAAAAGTCAACATTATTAGGTTGTTGTTGTTTTTTTTTTTAATTGCAGGTCTTGCATTGCAATATGACATTAGCAGAGATGCACTTAATTGGTACGCAAGTACACACAGTAATGCGTAACATCGCGTGCATCACTTAGCACGTTTGCGTACCCTACCTAACTTTTATTCATGACAACAACTGAGCCTGAGCTGAACAATCTTTTCTTTTTTTTTTTTCCTGAAAAGTGGCTCCAAGATGTGTCGTGGCTTGAAACAGATAAATGTGTGCAAGATTTACGGCTCATGTCCTCAGCTTGTAGACAAAACCGATGCGTTTGATACATTTTCAATTTTCAGTCATCCTTTAATGACATTCTGAAATCTATGATTATTATTTATCTTTGTTTGTTTACTAAAGAGGCTTGGACTTGCTGTCCGGGCTGCGTATAATTCTCGTGAAGGAAATAGTTTATGCTGTCACTTTACAGTTGATGGAAAATTTTCCACTGACTTCTTTGAACTAATTAAACTGGGTCCAGAACTAACACCGCAAACCATAACTAATGGACCTAATGAAACTTTTCGAAGCTGGCTGTGTGCACACGCTGATGATGCACTGCTAATATAGCAGTGAGAAGGACTTTGAGGAAGACTGTTTAATGAAAGAAAGGGTTCATACCAAATACTATGTCCTGGTACTCATGTGAATAACACACCCTAACTCTAACCCTATGCACTAATTGGTACATACTAATAATAAATATGTATCTATCCATAACTTTAAAAAAATAAAGGCATACAAGTTTTTCAAAGGAGGCATTATAACACAATTTAGCAAAAGTTGCTTCATGTTCCAATTAATTTGTTCTTAATTTAAAACAAAGAAATATACTATTCTTGCTACACCATTCAAAGCATTTAATTAGATTTGCTGATACGTTTTGAAATCTCACATACCACCTAAAGTACCTTCACATACCCTCCTAACCAAAATGCGGCATGGTGACGTGCATATATGTAAAACAAACTAAAGGCATAAAACATCTTGAAAATGGGTCATGATGACACACTGTAGTGATAGATTGCTTGCTGTTCTAATTATTTCCCTCTCAATTTGAAAAGAAAAATGCACTCTTTCTTTTACATCATTAAAAAAGCATTAATTTGTATTTGCAAGTATCTTTTAAAATCCCCCCCCCCCCCCCCCCCCCCCTCAAGGGCCTTCATCTCCGGGGGTACACTTACCTCTCTGATTTAGAGGGGAGTAAGCATTCCTTTGGAAACAAAATTAAAAAGAGCAGCCACAGAAAATGGATGGATAGATGGATGGCTCTATTACTTAGTTTTGCTTTGCCTACTGCATTTTCAATCACATTTCACGAAACAATAAAACCTAAGTAATAACATTGGAGTGAATGAATGAAACAGAATCCAAAGAAATATGCAGCACACATTTCATCAGTTGTTTTGGTGCATTCATGCACGCGTTTGCCAGCAGGGATTTTTTTTTTTTGTCATCAGTGACATTTGTCATTATCCCGCACTTGAGCAAAGCATCAAAGCTGCGCTCCCAGGGCCTTCCCGCTCTGTTTCCTGCTGTTTTACTGTGTCGTGATCAAAGTCCCACGGAATGCACTTGGATCCTTCTTCGCCAGCTCAACCCGCCACGGGACAGACTCTGTTTATCAGCTTCCCTTCAAACACGCTCAATTAGACACACTTGCAAATACGCACAGGGCTCCTTGTGTTATGGTTTCCACTCACTGTTATCCTGGCGTTGCATCCTTCTATTATTGAGCCTCTCTCCTCAATATTTGCTCAATAGCTTTGCTTTTAGCACCACCTACTGATGATTTCTTTTTTAGGCCCAAACAGGTTGTCCTAGCTGGCTTTTCAATGGATGTAATGAGATTAGTTACAGTTACTAAATTCAGGCGTATGGAATGCAGAAGTTCTATAATTCAAATAATGTATGGCCTTCTATTATCTTCCTATTCTAGTCCAATATGTGTTCCTTCATATGCATTTCTGCTTTTGTGTATGTATGTGTGTATTTTCAGCGCTCACGTTCAGCCTTCTCCCTGACCAGTGACGACTCCCCTGAAAAATTTCCTCAGGACGAGGTCGTTGGCACAGGCGGCAGCCTACAGGAGTACTCCTCTCTGAAGAGAGAGGCCAAGGCCACATCCCTGCCTACCTGGAAGAGTGTCGACCGTCTGGACAATTCCAGTAATGAGAGTTTTCTTGTATCTCATCTCAACAACTTCAAAGTAACATTTTATAGCCACCATTTATTCTGTATGTAAAATACAGCCAATTAACCAAACTGTTTTTAAGAGTATACAAAATTTTGTCATATTATGAAGAAAAAAAACATTTTGGAAGACCTATAGATTTTGGTAATTAATTTGATACACTCAAACAACAGTTTTATAAACTGTTGGGTCAAAAATAAATGATCGACCCAACATTTTGGGTTATTTACTTCTTACTTGGAACACTTTTTATAATCCATTAGTTTTTTGTCGTTTTTTTTTTTTTTAAGTTTGCCAATGTTTTTATCATGTGAAAAAAGAATCCCAGTTTTTCCAATTCTGAAACCTCCCTCCTCTTATGTATTTGCCTAAAGCAGTGTTTCCTAAACTTTTTGCAGCACCCCCCTTCAGAAGTTTAAAGTAACCCCCCCCCCCCCCCCACACACACACACACACACTTTTTCACTAAATACACATGCGCATAGCATGCAGACAAAAAAATTGCAAGACAACATTAAACATCCCTGCCGTGGCCTCTTTACATTTGAAAAATTACACTAATGATTCGACCAAGCCAGTGAAATTAAAATATTCACAGTAGCATCCCCCTTCCCCTCTACCTCCCCCTCCCAACCCACCCACCCAGTTTGTTGTTGCGTTTTTTTCATGTACGTACAAATATTTCAAACATAAAATGTAATTTACCTAATGACCAATTTTTTAAAACTATTTATTTTAATGGGTTGTTTTATTATTAATTTAGACCTAACATTTTAGGTTAAGAAGTGAATAACCCAAAATGTTGGGTCGATCATTTATTTTTGACCCAACAGTTTATAAAGCTGTTGTTTGAGTGTATCAAATTAATTACCAAATTCAATAGGTCTTCCAAAATGTTTTTTTCTTCATAATATGACAAAATTTTGTATACTCTTAAAAACAGTTTGGTTAATATAACAATATATATAATATATATAACATCACAATATAACAAAAAACTATTATGGCTCAAAACAGGACCCACCACTATTTGGATCAATTTGACCTCGTTTTCTTTTGTAAAATAAATGAATAAATACATTAAAAAAGGGTCATATTCACCCATTTATTTGTTGGTCCCCTTATTTATTTATTTTTTACCCATTTGTTTTATGAGTGTACAATGCATTCATTTCCAATCAAATAAACGTTTTGGTGTGGTTGTTGTTTTTCCCTCGTCACTCATATCATTTCTTAGAAACGTTGTCATGGATTCAACATGTCCTTCATGTCTTCCCTAATTCGATCCAGGTGCATCCTCAGTCCTCCAAAGTCCAGACGGCAACTGGATCGCTCTCCACAGCTCTCAGCTTTCTCGCCCCAGCCTCCTCACCAAGAGGAAAAGCCTGGTGTTCAGCGTCTTGGAAAAGGAGTCCGGGGTCGTCTCAGCCTACGACGAGATGGGTTCAGACTCTGAGGAAGACGACCAAGGCAGCTGGGGAGCTGCGTTGCAACAGTTCCGTCGCAAGCTGTCCGATGAGACCTACTACACAGACTCGCAGCATGACCCCGAGTGGACGTATTCGCAGCACCTGCCTGTGACCTCACCTTCCTCTGGCCAATACACCAACACTGAGACGCTCAATTCTGACTCGGAAGCATCATCGGCATTGTCTACTTGTCCTCGGAAACCTCCTCAAAATCTGCTTAGGAAGAAAGGACCATCAGACACGTACCTTCATCCTTACCACCAACCACTGTACCACCAACACCTTCAACAAAACCTCTCTCCATATCCGCTTGTCTCAGGGGCTATGGATGTGAACTTTAACCCCAAGGTGTGTAGAAATCCACAGATTCTGTTTTGGGGAGGAATTAAAAACCTTCCGCCACCTGACGTTATATTTTGTGTCTCTTTACAATCTGGGTTGAAGTTGTAGTTTTTTGCCTTGACCTGACAAAATACTGACAAGTAAACAAACCCTTATCCACTTCCACATTTGCAGGTGATGGCGGACAGCAGTGAGGCAGAAGAAAGGCAAAACGACCAAGTAAGAAGATCACGGCGACGGCGCAAAAGCAAGAGGGATTCAGCAAACGAGAGCAAGTCCGGCAGTCAGAACTTCACGCAGTCCATTCAGGTAACATTGTATCTATTTCAAATCATGGCTGCCTTAGAGATTTCTCATGAAGAAATGCCAAAAAAATGAATCGAGAATTACATAATAGTTAAATAATATCAATTCCTAGATATCATGCCTCGGAGGGTCTGTCTGCAACCTCAAAGCAGCCTGACAGGTTGCTTAGTATGCTATGATCTTCCAGCAATCCCATAACATAATTGTCAGCTTTATTGTCTTCTTCTTTAATGAAAAAAAATCACATATTTCAGAAATATTATTCCTTTCATCATGAAAAAATGCAATGCAATGCAATCCTGGTCATATAAAAGAAAAGAATAAAAAGACAATTCAGAAACAGAAGGGGTAATAGACAGTAATACTTTGTATGGTTTTATGGGGGATGAACACATACACAAAATAAATAGTACATACATACATGCATATATGCATGCATACATACATACAGTACAGTACATACATACATATACACACATACATACATTCATACATACACACAAACATACATACATACATTCATATACTGTACATACATAAGGTACATACATATACACATGCATTACATACACACAGACATGCATACATTCATCACATGCATACACGCATACATACAGTAAATGCATACATACATGTGACTCATACATACATACATACATACATACATACATGCATACCGTATGCGTGCTTAGACAGTTAGATCCATGTATTTGCTTATTAACAGACAGAGAGAGCTAGATGGACAGATGGGTGATTGTAATGCTTTCGACGAGAAATACTCTCCATTTACACAGTAATTGCTTGAATGTCGATGAAATCTTATTATGATTGTGGATCTTTAAGTCACCACTGGGAGGCGCAAAATAGCCATGGATTTATCTTTATCTTCTTAAATTATGCACATCACATTTTTTTTCCTAATTTTGTAAATGCTTTTAAAGGCAAAATTAAAGATCTTTATGAATATATTTTTCCTTCAATAACTCAAATTGTTCAGTGGCATCAGTAAGTTTATTAACACTGACATTTTTTTTTAAAATTGTCTGTATTGTGATGATGACACTTACCACTGTCTTGAGGTGAAACACAAGTCAACAAAGAATTATCTGTTTGCTGACATAGTTTGACCGCCGGTGAATGGAATGTTGCAAAAATTTGCAAGAAAATCATGTAATAAATCCTTTTAAAATGCATCTAAAAAAATTGTAAATATAATGGTTTTATATGGTCCAAAATTTGGACGGTTGTTATTTTTGTACACAAAATCTTGCATTTCCAGCTGCAATCACACAGAAATGTCAGAATCGTTGCATTTTGAAATTTTACGTTTTAATCATCTGCTGTAAATTTCAGCTACCTGGTGTTTTTTCACATTGATTTTTTGATGATATCATAAAAAAAAAAACATTTAGAGGAATTTCCATAATTTGTAACATACTGTAATACCACAAGGTTTTTAAAATAGTCTTTACATTTGAATATTGGATTAATATGTTCTATTTTGTGTGTTCATTTTTTTTTACCCCTCAAGGAGAGCAGTGGTGTTCTTCTCCATGACCTACTGAAGAGGAGCTTAAGCGAGGATAAGCCTGTACCTGACACAGTGCCAATGAGCACGGCAGCACCAGATGCCTTTACATTAGATGCCATCACATCCGAGTACCAAAACTTGGAAAAAGCTGCTCCAAATTCACTGGACACAAGCAGCCCTCGTTCACCCCATTCACTGGCTCAGGGGCCCCACCATGGCAACTCGGGACCCATGTTTGGCACCGCCGACCCTTTGGAGGAACAACTGCGGTCCAGGATCAGTAAGCTGGTCAGGAGCCGCACCAACAGCAAAGAGAGCAGCTCATCAACAGAAGACTGGCCCTCTCATCAAAAGACGGAGAAAGAAAGTGGCACGGAGAAGCTGAGGTCAAGTGTTAAATTAAGAGAAAAAATGAGCGAAGCGACCAGTCAAGTGAGTGGTCGAGAGATGACAAATGAGAGGGTGATCAAAAGTCCACCACTGAGCGGAGAAGGCCAAGTGAAGGAGAAGAAGTTTGAGGAGGAGAAAGTAGATGAGAAGGAGCAGAAGAGAGGAGAGAGACGGAAAAGCAAGAGACAGCATAGGCGAGATATGGAGAAGGAGATGACAGAATGGAAGAGTGCTACCAGCTCACCTGCTGTTACGCCATCTTCCCAGGAGGCTGTGCTATCTGGTCACCAGGTAAGGTTGAGTGAAACAGAATGGATCTTATAGAATATGCTGCTTGTCTGTTTGTCTTGCTGTCTTTTTCAGATATATCTCCTTTTCCCCTTTTAACTTACCTTTCCATTATTTAATATCAACAACTGTGATGTAACCATTGCTTCTCTGCCGTCCTCATTTTTGTCCTTTTTCACTTTGTCACTCTTGCTTTTCCATGTTTTCTTTTCTGCATGTGTGTGTGTAAATGTGTGTCAGGAGCGACAAAGGGAATTGGAGCAAGAGCAGTTCTCCTCTTTTTTACAGCAGGTGAGATTTCAGGACGAAAAGAGGTGACTGTAGCCTATATCTTCATCAAAATCCTCTCACAAACAAATTTTTGTCCATGCACTTTACATATCTATACATTGCACTCTTCAAACTGCCTGACGGTCATATATGATGCTAAGTATCATCAAGTAGCATCAACATGTTGCTGCATGGCACCCTTCTGATGTCAGTATCATGTACTGAGTGACTTTTCGCAGGCAGCAAAAATGACACAACCTTACCTCAAATGCTGTCCTTAAATTGGCAACATGTTCACACAGCCGAGGGTGAGGTGGTATAGTTCTGGGTGTTGTTATGTTTCTCATCTGTTCCTGATAGAAATAACGCAACCACAGCTAGACTGTGTGTCATTCACAGTACTGTATTGCTGTTTGTATGAATAATACTGTATATGTGATGTTATTTTTTTAATTAAACCAGGCCTATATATGTAGCCTGTTTTGGCAAAACCGGACACATACTTGGGATATTAATTTTGAATTATTGACAAAAATATGAATTTTCCTGACCTTTATTTTCATTTATAAAGAAAAAAAAAAAAAAAACTCCTTAAGGTCTCAACTTCTTTTCCCAGCTGCCAAAGTGTAATCAGAGTACAGTATATGAAAACAAGAGATTAGTAGACGACGCACCCGGTTGCTTAGGAATTTTTTCAATCCAACAAGCTAGTTAGCGCCTACCTTTGAAGATGCTTGTTCTCTTGTGCAAAATATAATTTCACAAACCAGTTACTTGAATGGACGAAGTGACCAATGAAAGTAAAAAATGCCAATAATTAGACCCTTTAATAGGACTTTGAGCAGAAACCAGACAAACTTACAGCAGTGCCAAGATCAGTGCTTCTCAATTATATTTTGCCAAGAGAAATTCCTTGCCCAGGAAAGAGTGCCTTTGACACCCCAATTCAAATATTTCTACCAGGTTGCAATTCTTGATCCAAACAAGGACTAACAGCCTTACCATGGCAGGTTTCTCTTTCTTTGTTTGTTTGTTTGTTTGTTTGTTTGTTTGTTTGTTTTTTAATTTAAACTCACATAGTGTGTGCTGATATGGTGTGAGCAGTGTCACACTTGAAACATGGCCAAACATGAGAATGACTAGCCCAGGGGTCTGCAACCTGTGTCTCCGGAGCTGCATGTGGCTCTTTCATCCTTGTGTTGCGGCTCACCGTGGTTTGGGAAAATAAATAATGCTTGGTTCGGATCAACTGCGTGGACGGCGCAACAAGCCACGCATTTGAATAGCAGTCAATGAAGTGTGTGTGATTGCGTGATAGGGCGACATCTATAGGACACGTTTGTTGCCACGGGACACGAAATGTGATGTGAGCCAATCAGTTTTAGGAAGGTAAAAACACGAAACGAAAATATAGTGCGGCCTTCCAGATTTAAAGCACACATTTTCAAAGTAAGATAGAATGTATGATCATTCTTAACACAAAATAAACGCCATCTTAGTGTCCCTGCATGTGAACAAGGATATACTCAAATGTTGGGTCAGTCTGCTATTTCTTTTCTTGAAACCAAGAAGGTAACAACCTTGGTAACCACAAACACAGTGAAAAGCTATATGACGAACAAAGTACGTAAACAAGAAATACAGAGCAACCAGAATAAAAGATAGAAGACATTTCAATACACAGGTAAGTAATTAATATAAACTGAAGAGCTTGAAGAATTCTTAACACAGAATAAATCTCATCTTAATGCTCCTGTTTGTAATCCCGGATGGATTCATATGATGGTTTGGTCTGCTTGCTTCTTTTGATGAAAATAATGTGACATAGCCTTGGCTAACAAAAGCTGCTGTAAGCAACTCCTCTTATCTGCTAACACCTGATCAACTGATTCCATCTGCTTCCATCCTCCCACCAACCCATTTTCTTTGCTCTTTTCACCCACATTGTACATGTTCCATTGCCTCCATTCATAACGCATTGTGACTGAATTTCGATAAACCAACATCCATCCAGCCACCGATTAGCTACCGCTTTATCCAAAGTTGGGTCATGGGAGCAGCAGCAGCTTCAACAGGGAAGCCCAGACTTCCCTCTCCCTGGCCCCCTCATTCAGAGAATCCCCAGAGGCTGCATCGATCCGGCTTTCGAGCTCCCATTCCATCCAACCCTCCGTCGTGAACAAGACCCCAAGATGTTTAAATTCCTCCTCCTGGGGCAGCACCTCATCCTCGACCCGGAGAGAGCATTCTCCCCTTTTCCGACAGGACCATGGTCTCAGATTTGGAGATGTGAATCTTCATGCCACTCGCTTCACACTTGGCCGTGAACTGCTCCAGTGAGAGTGGAAGGTCACAGCCTGAAGAAGCCAACAGAGCCACATCATACCCAAATAGCAGAGGTGCAATGCTGAGACACCCAAACCGGAACTCCTCAATGCTTCAGCTGTGCCTAGAAAGTCTGTCCATAAAAATAAACAGAATCGTGACAAAGGGCAGTCTTGGCAGTCAATTCTCACTGGAAACAAATTCAATTTACTGCCTGCGATGCGGACAAAAGTCTGACATTGGTGGTACAGGGACCAAACAGCCCGTATCAGAAGGTTCGCTAGCCTGTACTCCTGAAGCAACAGCCCCACAGGACTCCCCGAAGGAGACGGTTGAATGTCTTTGCCGAGTTCACAAAACACATGGAGACTGGTTGGATGAACTCCCCTCGAGGATCCGGCTGAGGGTGTAGAGCTGGTCCTCGGTGACATGGCCAGGACGAAAACCACATTCCTCCTCCTGAATCCAAGGTTTTCTTTCTTAAGTGTAGGAAACGAGTCATCCTTTTTTCTTAAGTTAAGTCTGCATCCTCCCTTAGTGTGAGCAGCTCAAACTTTTGTCACATTATCAATGTGTGCTGAGAGTGATCAATACATCTACTGATTAAAGCTTCAGCCAGTGATTCATTTCATATTGAGAAAAGATCTGTCTCTCTTCCCTTTCATGGTCAGTGTTAGTACATTTATTTCTGCTCGTATTTAGCACTCAGACATCAAGCACAACACAGTGTACTTTTTGAAATGCATATTGTGGATATTAAAAATTTGAACCTCAGTGAACCAATTTTTTTTCCCTGGGACTGTTTGAGATATTCTCTGCAACAATTGATCCGTTCATTGACTGCACTCTCCCTACTCTCCCCGCTGCGCTCAAATGCAGCATATATATATATATATATATATATATATATATATATATATATATATATATATATATATATATATATATATATATATATATATATATATATATATAGCCCTATGTATATTTATAATACATAAACGTCATGAACTCAGGAAGTGCTCTTAAGCAGAGCTGATAGATGGCCCTCCTTTGTGTTTGTTTCTCCAACTAAGCAGAAGTACTCAGCAGCTTCACTCTGCAGCATTACCACAGAGGTGTTGAAGGTTTTGAATGCCACTGAGGATCTGATCAATGAAGCAGGAGGAGACGGCTGCTCGCCCACAGAACCTGAGAACACAAACACCGTCTCCAGCAACTCTGAGACCCGCAAACTGGACCAGAGGCTCACTAAGATGGAGGAGAATGTAACTCTAAATTCTATGTCTCATCTCATTGGCTAAAAATGGTCTTTCCGGTCCTCAATGGTCTCTCACCTTGAAGGTTTACCTGGCTGCTGGTGCTGTTTATGGCCTAGAGGGGGCCTTGGGTGACTTGGAGCAGTGTGCCCGCAATATTAGCAGTGGGACCACAGACACAGAACTGGCTTTCCTGGAAGACCAGGTGGCTACTGCTGCTGCTCAGGTCCAGCAATCTGAAATGCAGGTACTGGATGAGATTTAGAGTGTTTATTCATCATCTTCATTGTTCTTCAAAGTTAGTAGAGTGCGATAGAAGAGAATTGCATCATCTGGGGCCTTAATTTATTTTCAAGTAAATAAAATGTCTTGCCTTTTATTCCCACTTTTAGATATCCAACATTGAGGCCAGGATATCAGCTCTTAAAACTGCAGGGTTAAATGTGACTGTTTGCAATCATTTCTCCAAGCTCAAGCCAACAACAAAGGTATCACAGAAGCATGTTGACAAAGAGAAAGTCATGTCAAAAATGTTATCTTCTATGCAGCCCCCACTAGTCAACACAGTACAGTATATTGATTAATATTGCTTTGTGGAATTTGAATGAAGCAACAAAATCCACATGTTTTTTACCATCTCAGCTTGCAAACATCACATGACCAACCTCAGAAAATAGGTGAGTCATAATTAGTCATTACCTAAGCCCTAAATGAGCAACTGTGATGTCATTTTCAGTTGTCAGCACGTGGCCAGCAGGTCACCTCCTGAGATGGATAAAAAGAAAGATGGATATTGATGCTTCATCATATTTAACAAACTCAGTATTAATCAGAATGCTGTATTGATACTAGCTGCACCACATAGAGCTTATTATGGGTAGAAAACGTTTTGACTTGACTTCCCCTCGTCTGATGTTTTTTTGACAACACAGCCACAAACTCTGGACTCCTCACGCCATCAGAGGAGGAAGCTGCCAGCCCCTCCACTCAAAGCTATCAACAAAAGTATGTATTTCAATAGAAAATATTTAACATCCTGCTGCAGGCTTTATGTGAACAATTTCCTCATAAATGCAGACTGGAAAAAACAAAAATGGCAACACTCTAAAGTCATTCATTAAAAAAAAAGCTTTGAAAGTAGTCCCCACATTATTTTCTCTCTCTTTTCTTTCTTTGTTTGTTTGTTTAAGGTATGAGCGACGTATAATAAGTAATATTTTGGCATGAAAAATAAATTCATAAATGAGTGAATTAATTTATTAATTAACGATAAACAAATGAAAGCATAAATGAGAAATGAAATGTCATACCCAAACTTTTTTCTGCTCTTTATTTCATATCAAAAGATTTGAGAAAAAAAAATACCTTCCTTAAAGTGTGTATGTGCATGAATGCATGCTTGCGTGTGTTCATGTGTGCATTTTCAGTCAGTGTGTGACAAGGAGAGACACTTTATTCACATTTGCTTGATATCACACATTTCCCTTATTGTGCAAAGACAAAAGTGTGCTTGCTGAATGGAAAGTAAAAGTGAATACATCTACTGGCCAGCGGACTAATTAGCTGAAAAGCTCCATTAGATGTAAAGCATCCAAATGGAAACTTGCACAACATGAGACCAAGGCTGTTTTATCAACCAACAAGTCGCCGTCTCCTTTTAATACCATTGAATGGCTCCCCCTCCTTTTAACCAGAATCAACTCATATGCCTCTCTGATTCATATTCTGTTTTTCTAGGTAGTTTCATGAAACAAGCTGTGATGAAGACATTTTTGTCACATGCCTGGTTTTAGATTCATTACCTCTGCCAAGGAAGGCAAAATTTACTTTTGGTTAACGTTTAGTGCTCGATTTAATTATAATTTTAAGCAAAAATGACACAAAAGACCAATTTTGTCATTTTTAGTATGTTTATTCTCCCCTGATTCCTCTGCCCTGTTTTAAAAATTGACCAAGGGTTCTTATTTTTGTTCTGGGGAACCAAGCACAAATATGAGGAGGGAGCGTTTTTTTTTCTTCCTCATGGAAGTTTGTGTGAAATTATTACAATTAAGGAAAAAGCTCCAGCGAATATTTTCAAGAATCGTTGATGAACAAATTCCTTGATATTTATGAGTAAATCTGTCAGGTTCACATTTATGAAAAAATATACACGAAGAAGGAGAAAAGGCATTCTTTCTCATCACGCGCATGAGGAGAATGGAGAAGGACGGCACAAGTACTACTTTTATTTGGTTCAGAAGTCTCTAATTTACATGAAGGTTCCCACCCTTAAAAAAAAAAAAAACAATAATAACATAGCTGGAACCCAGTGTACTCGTCCTTGTGTGTGCGTATGATTAGTGCATGTGTGGCAAAGCCTTTTGTGTGTCAAGAGATTCTGCAAGATATTTTATAGATAACAAGTGAATTGATATCTACGGTGTCTGCGGTTAAGCTTGAGCAGGCTGATCAGAGCTGTCCTTCCCACGGCGAAGTTCGAGACAGCAACCTTCTCATAGCAAACATTGTTTCATTGCAAGCAAACATCCATCCTCACGGCAAGGCATTTTCTCATTGCAAGCAGTTATATCGATTGTAACAAAATGTATCATCACAATTTTTACAATTATTCTGACAAAATCCTATGTTGTTTGCTTAAATTTCTATAATTGCATACTAAAATTGTCACCTTTCAGGTAAGGTGGAGCCAGAGCAGTCAGTGGAAATGTTTCGGCCATAGTGTCGATGAGGAGCAGCAGCACAAGTTCCTCAGGGTCCTTTGGGCAAGGGCCCTCCTAGTTGACGCCCCCTACTCATCCAGTGCCTTGACCCAGCTCCACACCAAACAGGAGCCTCCATCTGCCCGTTTGCGGCCCACAAAGCACTCAGCCCTTTCATTGACTTTAACAGCAAAGATGAGTGGACGGTTTCTGCCTTAAAATGTCTCAAAAACAATCTGTGTAAAAATATACAACTTTAATTTCTACCATGATACAGGGGAACAATGACGTCATAAATTATTATTATGAGACATTTATTCACAGTTCAGGCTAGAATGTCACGTATGATTGTTGATTTGCGCAATCACAATTACCAGATAACAATTGCCATTTGGAGGGATGAATATCGGTTTAGGCTCATTCAGAACTGCTGAGAAGTAGGAACTATCCAACTCAGACGTTAAAGCACTGTCAAAATAGTAAATGAAAAACATATCTTTGACAATCTTGAACATGAATAACAAAAGCAGATTAATGTATTTTACTTCTCCACTCTGAAGTGGTTAGAAATACAATACAAAATTGACACATGAGCCACAAAATGGCAGCAAAGCGCTACTTTTGAATGAATACTTGTGAATGAAGCTCCTTCCATCTTTTCAACTGTTCATTGGCACCAAGATGTCACAATGTAACACCAAAGATATCCTTTATTCTTAGCCTGGTCGATGAGTTATTCATCAAATAACGAAAGGTTTAAAAAAATTAATAAACTAACTACGTAAATTCATTTTGATGTTAACAAATTTGCTCTGAACTTGATTGTCGTTTCAAATACGACTAATTTAATAAGTTGGACATTTTTGACTTCTCAGTGTTACTAGGGGTCTGGCCTAAACATTCTTTCTCCATCTAGCAAAAACATGACTGGTAGCAAAGATTTGTCATATTATTGCTTGTCTGTGCTCTTGTGCAACTTTAAATAAGAGTGCTAGCCGGCTAACTTATCAGAAAGCCAGCAAATTACAATAATGAACCATTTTGTTGGTTTGCATATATTTTTAAAGTCCTACATACATTATTCTTGATTTGCCATTGTGCTCCCAGTAAAACAAAAGGTCCAAATTTCTATAGCATAACCTCTCCTTTTTAAAGCTCATGTTGTACTTTAATGCAAACGAAACAAATACGTCTTTACCAAAATGTTCGAGAGTAATTAATTAGTAGGTGTAAATGAGAAGTGATTACCGAAGTTACACTATCATGTGAGTAAATCCCATATTAAACCATGATCGTCTGACATTTAGCTTCAGTGTGAAAATGAAACACGAGCCATTCTTTCATTGCAGTATTCTCTTCTGCTCATATTTTCTGTCTTACTTTCCAACATAGTGGCCTTTTGTTAGAGAATGGATCTTTTCCTCTCCAAACGTCTGAGTCACATCAAATATTTTAATGGGTTGGTTTTGTCAGTGTCCCAAGACCACCATTTTTGTTATAAGCAATTTATTTTTGTACTTACAAAACATTTTTTATGCACATTATCACAAATGACAAAGCTTTATTTTATTCTCAGTGGTTCATTTGAGATGACTCCAAGTGCTTTCAAGTGTATGTCTGCATTTAAAACTATAGAAAGTATGGAGAAGATGAGGCTTTCATGATTCTTATTAAATGAGAATACTGCTTTTATTTTGTAATTCTCCACTAATAATATTCATTCACAATCCACAAGAGTGTGTGGTTGATTTCCTGACTGGCTAGTGGAAACTAAAGAAAACAAAAACAAAAAAAACAAATAGGTGCAATCCGTTTGCCTCTGCACTTTTTCCACTTTCTTCCTTGCAACCTTTTCATGTCCTTTTCTTTTTTTGTACATTGGTCCTGTTTTGTCATTCTTGGAGTGTCGATACAGTATATAAAAGCATGTTTGTGATGTACAAATGTCATGAAGCACAGTTATAAGGGTCCAATCATCGGTGTCCTGTATTTTTGTAAAAAAAAAAAAAAAAAAAAAATCATCTCAGAATTTAATATACTGTATGTATATGTATAAAAAAAATGGATATGATAAAGCCTGTATATCGTCCAATCATAGTTAAACCACCATTCAATGTAGTGTGAAGCTCATAACTTTACACAGGAATTATCGGAACTGTGTCCCACTTTGAAACGAACGACATTGGTAAAACATTACATTGCTCCTGTTGAAATCCAGCGTGACTGATCAGGTTGAAGTTTACTGTGCACAGTGCCACATTCACTTTGTGTGCTGTCATTTGTTGCGGTCCGTTTCAGATGTTGAGGAAAATATTACCATGCAAAAAAAAGTATATATAAATAATACACTTATTTGTGCCACTGTGCACCTGAAGAAAGATGTATTATGAATGAAATTAAATTTGCAAGTTGAAACACTCTTTGGGTATATGCTATGTTGCATTCACAAGTCGAGCCTGAACACTAAGAAGTTCTTGTTTATTAATCAATATAAATTGCATTTCCATATGTACACAACACATATTTGAAAGTTGATTTTAATAACAAACACCAGGGAGTAACACAAAATGAGGGTGGTGGATGAAGCAAAGCCTCAGAGTTTGTTGATTGATGCAAGGGAGAGATGCATGTTGTCATGGTAACCAGTCCCCATCCTCTCCACGCAACACCTTGTCCAGGTTCTCCTTGTTCTGCAGACTGTTGAAGAGCAGCTCCAGCATCCTGACAACAGGCTGCATCCCGACATCACCCATTGCCTCAACTCTGCTTTGTCGCTTCCCAAAGCGACCGATTGGTCTCACGCCGCGACCCACGTACCAGAAGGGATCTATCTCGGGACCTGGACAACAAAAAGGCACATCACTTCTGTCATTAAGATAATAGATTTAAGAACACAGCTTACAGGAGGGACTTTGTCACACATGGGAGATTTTACACAGGCCTACATACAAACTCATTGTGAAATTAAAAGTGACAGAATCCATTGTCACAAGTAGTTAGAAGAAATTTACACACAAGTCCACATGCCCAACAAAGTATGCAGCAACTTATAGTCAGCATTATTTTTCATGAACTAAAATGCAAACATATGTCTATTTAGATCAACTATAAGAACTAAAATACAATTTTATTTTGAAAAAAGGAACTTATTGATTCATTGGTTGTGCTGCACAATGCATATCATACATAGTGTTCACACACTATGTCCAGATCCCAAAATTGCACAAATATATATATATATATATATATATATATATATATATATATATATATATATATATATATATATATATATATATATAATTTTATTTTTTTTATTTTTTTTCAACGACTGGTGAAGGACAACCAAGTAACCAAAAACATTTAAATGTTCCCCTTAAACAGGCCAAAAAGAAGATATTGCCCAAAGGGAAAAAACATGTGTGCTATAGTACATGCAACAAGGCAACATAGCCAGAAACTGGAATGTTTAAATGTTATTGTACACTTTTTTTTTAATTCAATATGAAAATTACATGATTTGGATACTTTTTTCTGTACTTTATACATATGCTGAGCCTATGAAATTTAACTTCAACTTACTTCTGTTGTCAACATTGTGCACAATGTGGAAGTCTTGCTCCACAGTGGTGCTGTGTGTGCTGCAGGAGGAGAACAGGAGGAGGAGGACGACAAGGAAAAGAGCCAGAGATGCAGGCAGCCTGCTTCTCGCCTGGACATGGGTCCCTCTCCCAATCAACATGCTGAGGAGTCAGTCGAAGGCACTATGTGGCGACACAGAAAGGGGCTGGTCAGTCACCTTATACAAACTTCGTATGCTCAAACTGGTGTAAAGTACCAATCACGCACTTCTCTACACTTGATACCACACAATTTAAAATGTAATATATTGAGACACTGAGTCAGTCTGAATTCATACTGATTTGCCATGATGACAAATCTGGAATCAATCCAGACTAAAATTGGGTTCAAATAGCACAATTACCAATTTGGTGAATATACAAATAGATATAATTGTTACTATACTGTATATGCTAGATATATTTTTTTTCCTCTGCATCCATGAAAAACAATCTTCTTTTTGTCTGAGCAAAACAGCTTGATGACATCCTTCCAATATTATGTACTGTTTGTCACAAATATGTAAAACAGAATACAATTAAACCAATGTGTAAACTATGCACAGTATAATACTGAATAAAACAGTCAAAGTTGCAAAAAAAAAATAATGGAGGGGAATTCTCTCTAAAAAGCATACATGTTAACATTGCGTAAAAATGTTTAAATGTCACAGTAGTCAAAAGAGCAAAAAGGACATAATCTTACCCTGAACTTTGGTTAGAGGCTGAGGTCAGCTGGCGAGGTCTGTAGTTGTAAGAGCTAAGCAGGTGTGCAGCATCTTATATATCCATGCTTCATGTGCCTGTTGGCTGATGAATAAACACACACACGCACACACCACTCACGCAGACAACGCATCTCCCCCAGCCCCCTCATGCCCTTACCTTCCCACTCCTGGAAGCCCTTTGCAAATGAACATGTCCTTTTTGAGTCGTCCTGCCGTCTGTCACGCAGCAGAGGCGTCCATCAGTAAGTTGATGGCGTGAAGACAACTTTAATTAGTCAACATGGGGAAACCCAGCGGCTCAAGTACATCTTTGTCAAACTGTGATACACAATTGTCGTGGGCGTCGTTTTCATGGACCTTTCATCAATCTTTTTGATTGCAAGGGACAAGGCAGGACATAATTAGTCTTTTCTGATCTGAATAGCTAATGCATAGAAAGTGCTTCTTTAAAATATATGCATATGTGATGCGTTTTCACAAAAGCTGGCTTATGTCGCAGAATTTTTTTTTTTTACAAAACATGAATTTTTGTCAGAGACATAAGTTTTGAGATTTCAACAAAAACCACTTGAAGGTCTTGACTTTCATTTCCCAGCAGCCAAAAGCTTCAAACTAGAATCAAAGCCGATGAAAAAAAGGGATTAGGAGAAAACTATTAACACGTTGTTTCCAAACTAGGGATTTCTACTTGGCATACCTGGCAACATTCAAATCTGTAACTTTGTTATTTTTTTGTGTGAAAACATTACATTTTCATTTTATTATAGTTTTATTATAGTTATTGTAATTATTATAGTTTATTATAGTTATGATAATGTTAGGTTATATTAAGTCAGCAGAGAAGGACTTGCTGGCCCTGACGGGCCACCACTGATATAGCCTATGAAATATAGCCTTTAGCACAGGTTTTTATATATATATATATATATATATATATATCCTCTTGAAAAACAACCGTGTCATCAGTACTTGATTGAATGACTTCACCTCTGTGAATGGCACACAGATGAGACCTGGGAAAGTCACAGCATGGGGGTCCACATCATTGACAGCTTTACAGCTTCCGCGAGATATTTTTACATCAGATGTACTTGTTCTTTTTTGTGAAAAAAAAAAAAAAAAAACAACTCTATGAATTTCATTCTCTCCGAAATTGTGAATTGGAATGTCACGACTTGCTTGGTGCGCGAGCATCCTCACATTGTTCTGCTTGACGCCATTGAGAAATGTGCTATTGATTGAGCATCACCAGCTTAGGCGAGTGATTCACAACTTGGCCAGGCCAAACCTGCGTTTTCTAACTCATTCCCTGCACCTGCTACAGTATATTTTGTTAATCACCTCGTAAATTGTAGTTGAAACTTGGCGTGGGTTTGGTTGACTATGTTTGGATCACCGTCTTACCTGAAAAAAAATGCTTTGAGTGAGTGGTCAATGTGGAGTTTAACTTAAGCGTTCACTAAGCTTTTTAAACAAACGAAATTATTTTTAGTGTTCTTGATTGGTGCCAAAAGCCATAATTGCTGATATGTAGATAAGTTAATACAGTATATTCATTCATTTACTCATGACTGTATTACCAGAATTTTTTTAATGGGGTGGACAGGGTGTCACATTATTTTATCGAGGGGTGATTCATTCACATGTATTTATATATTCACATGCTTTAACCGGAGAATTGGTTATTATATGTCTGAGGTCATGGTTTCATCAAATAAAAAGCATGCATGTCCAGAAACTTGCTCAACACATAATACAGGCAGGATCAACATTTTGCTCAGCTTAACTCATTAGATAGTTTTCATTAAGTTTCATCCCTTGATTTGCTTTTGTGTACTAGCGCTTTCTGATGAACTGGAACACGCTCACATTTTCCTTATTATATTTTATTTTGACAACAAAGGAGGAAAAATGCTGTATACCAACATGCCTTAACGTTTAGATCAAACTTTGCTTCCCTCTTGTGGTAGATATTTAGTAAACATCTCATGGCAAAAAGGCGTCATTGGCAAACCTTTCTCGTGTGTATACCCTTGACAGTTCGATTTTGCTTTCAGCTTGAGATCAAGATTTTTTTTTTTCGTTGTACTATGGCAATTAATTTTTAAAAAGATAAATTCTCTTGCCAACCTAAAAAAACACTGCTCTTAAATATTATGTAAAAAGCTTCTAACAACTGTCAAAAACCCTTTAGCTTCAAACAATTGCCATCATGAGCAGAGAAAATTAACATGGTTTAAAATAAAAGATAAAATAACTTAAATAGTGATGTGATAAGAACCAATCAAATGTTGATCAAAGTTTATTTTGGGGAAAACACTGAATTATAAAACAGTTACAATATTGCATCATGGAATAAAGAAAAGAATAATTAACATTAAGCGATCAAAGTAAAACATTATAAAATCTTATATTGCACAAATTAAAGGAATTGTAAGAGAACCTTCTTGCATCAATGTACCTATTAAAACTTTATTTGTATCATGCAAAATTATCTTAATGTTACATATTAGGTCTTTTCTTGCCCAAAACAATTATCAGGAGTACTGTACTTGGATTAATAGTGCATCGGCAGGTGGGTGGCACTGACTCACTATCTGTCGCAAGCATTGCCATTCGATTTGTTTCTTTTAAACAACATACTCCGAAAATTAAAAATGAATGTTATAAAATAAGTGTTCATTGTTGTTTTTTGTGGTCGTAATTGTGTGTGTTTTACATACTTGTCATTGTGTCAAGCTTTCTTGTAATAGCACCAGGAGTAAGGGTAGTATTGTTTATCCATCAGTGACCATCTTATTTAATTTTGTCGGGTTGAAAGTAACTACGTACTAATTTGACTGCTTTGGCATTACAATCAAACGCACTTAAACAATTCCTGTTGTAGAGTAAACTATATCACATGACTTGTTGGATTTTGGTCCAAAAAGTGTGTATAGTATTACAGTACTTTGAACTTTACTGGTGCCATTACAGTAGAGTGACTCACCACAGTTGCTCAGGTTTACCTGAACATCATCAGGTACAGTTTACTCAACTGTATTACATTTGCATCATCAATGGTAAATTTTAATTTGCAATATCAATGCTGCCCTTTGTACATACATGTTGTATACTGCATGCCAAAACTGGGCCAATGGTGTGTACATTTTCTCATCATGTCGAGTGATGTCTCCTTTGTAGAGTCAAACGATTTCCAAGTCACTTGATTACATTTGTCAGTTGTCTACCGCGTGTTCAAATTAAAAAGCAATTAAGTATTACAACCTTATGGGAAGCAAGAGTTTTCGAACTCTTTCTGTAAATCCATTAAAACAATACAGCCCAAACAAATTCAACAATTGGAAGTGTCTGTGGATACCCGCCTAGCCTAGCTCCAAGTCATGAGGAAGAAACTCAGTGAGGAAATTAGCCCAAGTGTTTCATCAAAGTGTGACTTTAGTGGTTCTTACATAGGAGAAAATGCACTTTCCCAGGCTTACTCCAAAAATTATGGCTTTTTTTTCAGCAGAAATGCGATATAACGCGAAAACGCCTCGGAGGGGGAAAAAAATCAATTCAGCAAAGTTGAATTTAGCGGCAACGTAAGATGGCCGCCGGTGGCTTCACGTCTCGATAAGGTGTCATTACGCAACACTCCAGTGGGCGGTAGTATACACCCTTTGCCTTATATCGTTGGTAAACACGCCGAAGAAGACGAAGCAGTAGCAAAACATGAATGTCGAGTAAGAATAGTCGCTTCTGAAGAAATTATTTTATAGTTTGTTATATCCCCAACGAGAGTTAAAAACGCCTTTGTGTCGCTGAAGGTTCCGACAGTATATGGCAAAGGAGGAAGCCGACTGGAGGTCGAGGAACTGACATTTGACGGCCCACACACTTGCTTCCTGGGTTGTCTGCTAGGTAAAGACGTACGGAACTACAGTGCTATATTTTTCTCTTAAATGCGTCCCTTGACACTATGTCACTGAGTTCGGGCGGTTGGACCGCCAGTGTCGCGACGGAACTGCGCGCGCTTCCCTCGTCTCTCGATTATGGAACGCCGCAAGCAGAACCCAACTGTCAAACCGTCCTCATGTCGGTTCGGGTGTCGTTGTGCAATTCTGGTATTCGACCACTACGTCTTCCGGGAGCAGGCGACGAGTCTCTTCAACTTCAGCTCTGTATGGACCGGCAGAAGTCCGGGGAATTCCTTTTGTCTCTCCAAGATTGCAGCGGCAATGGTTGCTGCGTGGTGAGTTCGGAGCCGCGGATAACAGTGGGACTTTTGAGTTCTTGCCGTGATATTTCCTTTTAAGCAGGGGTGTCCAAAGTCGGTCCTCGAGGGCCGCTGTCCTACATGTTTTCCAGTTTTCGTTTCCTGACACACCTGATTCAAATGATCAGCTCATCAGCAAGCTCAGCAGAAACCTGATAACGATCCTGATCATTTGAATCAGGTGTGTCAGGAAAAGAAACCTGGAAAACATGCAGGACAGCGGCCCTCGAGGACCAACTTTGGACACCCCTGCTTTAAAGGGACAATATGTAAGATTTGACAGTTTTTCATTACTGATAGCAGGAGGTGCTGCATTTACCATTATTCGTAGCTATAACAAACATGACCCCCTCCGGAAAAGTGCCACCCATATAATATAATTTATGATAACTAGATCTACGATCATATTTAAAACATACTGTTGATCGTTATGAACACATTTGTTTGCACGTTTTTTTTAAAATTCTTTTATTCCTTTTTAATGAACGGTCTAAAGCTTACACATTGTCCCTTTAAAGGGAGTATGTGTACATGTTGAGCATACTGTACCATGTGGTCTAGATTTTACACGGTGTCAATTTTAAATGCACTATATTATTCTGGACACTGAGGACCTATTAATTAGGTAGCATTTTTTTGTCCTCATTGGGCAAAATTGTTGATCTGAATAGATTTTAAGGCCATTTAATCATCAAATTTGCAGTGTTCCAGCTTTGGCCCTACTGGAGCCTGTCCCAAGAGTCTCTAGCCCGGTTTGTATTGGTTATTTAAAATTAAAGCAACGTGTCACTTTTTATAATCCTGTGTTAAGCATAACAAGAAAATCTTAATTTAACTTACCGAGCTTTTAACAAAGAGGCAGACTTCCCGTTTAGTTAGCCCTATTCGGATTATGGGAATGTTTATTTTTGAAAACGTGCAGCGTCATACAGTATCAAGTGAAAATTGATTCTTGAATTGTTGATCTCTGACTGGAAGACCTATAACAAGCAACACTTATCAGAAGAGAACAATACAACGTCTTTTTGGGTGTGTCAGCTGGAACAGAAAGTGAAACTATTGTTCTTGTTTTGTTTGTATCTTTCTCCAGAGTATTGCCAAGTATGATTTGAGAGCTGTCAACTATGAGGTGAAAACGCCAAAATGCCATGAGCTGAGTCTAGTAGAACCCCCGCATGATTGTATCAGCTTCAACTTCCGCTGTGAGCAGGAGGCTCAGCGGTGGGCCACTGTAATGATGACCTCACTAAGAGAAGCGCACAGAGGTTAGTGATCCATGCTTTTTTTTGTTTTTGCATTTGCATTATTATATCCATTATTACATAGGTTTGAATGGTTCGATGATGAAATGTTGCTAATATAGAGGGCTCCTGTGTTACGAGATTAATCCGTTCCGCGGTTGGGCTCGTAAGGCGAAATCACCGTGTGGCGGGCAATCCAAACCTATTTTAAATAGCTAATGCGTTTAGAACCCAAGGTAAAAACATCAAATTTGGTCATACATATTAAAAATTGGTACCAAAATAGTATAGTAAGTGCTACGTATATATAATAACCATGTACAGTAATCCCTCGTTTATCGCGGGGGTTACATTCCAAAAATAACACTCGCAAAGTGAAATCCGTGAAGTAGCCAGCTTTATTTTTTTTATCATTTTACAATGCAATACTAAACTATCAAATAAAACCAAAAATCAAAACCTGTTTTAAAGCCCCAAATTTGTTTAAAACAATCATTTTAATATAGTAATACAAAGTTGGAAACATTGCCACTCGCGTATTTCACAGTCCCAGCTATGCCTCTTCGTCTTGGACCCGCACATTGTTATGAGTAATTGTTTAAACTCTTTCTTTTTCTGAGCAAGCAGATTTTTATAAACGGATATGCCCGGACATCGAATTAAAGTGAAGCCTCTTATATTATCACAATTCACTTGAAATTTCAATTTATTACAAAAGAAATCTTGGCAAAAGTCAGATTTCCTTAGCTGCGCATTTCTCCATTGCTGTCTGTGTCTACATCGTGTGCGTGTTTGCTCTCGGCACGCCTACGAGTCACGTGATTGGCTCCCAGAGACCAAGCTGTCAATCAATGTGCTTACTAGCACGTTCGCACGTGGCAGTTAGAGGAGAGACACAGGAGACGAAAGCAAGCTTTTGGACCCTCTTGCCTTTTGTAATAAATTGGCCAGTGAAAAAACAATACAGTACAGCGTCGATATTTTATTTCAAGACAACAGTAAAGCCCCTGAGCCATTCAGAATTCAGAGCACAATGCGCTGAAAAAAAATGATATCCACACTGTAAAAAATCCGTGAAGCAGCGAACCCGTGAAAGATGAACCGCGGTACAGCGAGGGATTACTGTATACAATCAGAAAACATCATAAAAATAAAATATAGAATGGATTTTTTTACCTTTGAGTGGTGCTTGTCATACCCATATTCTATAGTAGGGGTAGGCTAGGCTAGCTTTGTATTTCTTGATTATCTCCGCCTCCATTTCCATATGAATCATCTTCTTGCTTCTTCTTTTAACATCACTAGCAATCTTGGGACCCATGGCTAACCCTTTCAGGTTTGAATTAAGCAGTAAAATGCACTATAAATATGGTTTTGTAATCACTCGTGATAGAACAAAGCTTTACCATTAAGCCATTTTGAAACGACTGAGACCGACCAAGAGCAGACCGGCATCTCCATCATGTGACGGCAACAGAAAAAAGGGGCAATTACCTAAAAACACCTGCAGATGGAGACAAAACAACACAAATACAGCCAACCCCCTAGGGTCATGACAGTTGTTTTTGTCGCAAAGCCAGGAAAATACCGTAAAGGCAGGATGAAAACAACTCAGTATTCCCCATCGCAACATGAAAAAAAACATAAGCCAGGGACGCTGTATCACGGCGGTCCACTGTATTTGTTAACTGTGGACTTTTAAATCCCTTTGGAACATAGGATTTGAGCAATCTTTGTAGTGACATTTATTGTATCTCTCCTTCAGCAGCAGCCAGTAAAGATGATAACACAAAGTGTCCCCAACTCCAGGAAACCTCATCTTTGCAGCAATTAGGTGAGTTTGGAACAATCTAAATCTTAGTTCCCTTTTGGTCCGCTTGAGAGATCTCGATCTCGAAATGAACTGATCACCTCTTTTTTTTATCATATCTTCATTATATAAATAATTTGTGCAATGAATTATTGGAGCCATGGCAGCTGCCTCATTATATATTTGGCTGGGTTTTCACCCGGCGTGCCCTGTTCTGTGTTTCTGTATGCTTATGTGTATGTAAACATCTATAGAAGACATATGCATTGAGCTGACAAGGGCCATCCATGCCGGTGACATGAAGGCGGCCTCCATCTCTGCTGCTAAGCTTTCCTGTCAAAAGGCTGTGCTGAAGATCCAACCTTCTATACGACAATGTGAAGACACTGATATCGAGTAGGTTGTTTAATGCTGCATATTATGGAGGGTACACTTCAAAGCCCTTTTTTCATAAAAATAATAATAAAACTCTTTGTAAAACCTTGGTTAAATGCTATCATGAAGACACCGTACCTTCTTGCTATTTTTTCAACATTAGCTACCATCTTGTGACTACACTGACAAATTTCAGGCAGGAGCTATGTTTTATTGATGGAGATTATTCCACCTCAGTAGGTCTACACTCTACTGAGTGCCATTCGAGTTATCTTTAGCCTTCTCTGTGCACTTCAACAATGTCAACATAGCTTCCTGCAAAAGTGAGATATACTGTAAATATTAGGCGTTAGATAGCAATGCCTTAATCTACTTCATATAAAGAAAAAGTAAATTTCACCAGCGTTACCCATCCCATTCTATATTGATGCCTTTCACAGACACAACTTGAGCATCGCTATTAGCTGGGGTTGGAGTTTCTCTAAATTTGCTTGTTTTCTCAAAACAGTTTGACTGTTGTAATTGAGGATTCTTCTTCATCTTGTTGCATCACTATGAAAGTTTCTCCTGTCATGACAACTGCAGCTTTGAAACAGCAGGTTCGCCCCATCCTATATTCTTTTTATTGTATGATTTCCAGCTCATTTTTTTCTCCCTTGTGATTTATGTCCAACACCTCAGATGTTCCTTGAGTATGGCTTTCACCCATGGCTGCAGCGCTGGGTGATCGGCCAGTGCCTGTGCACTAATGAGCGCTCCCTTGCCTCATATGGTGTTCGTCAGGATGGCGACACAGCTTTTTTGTACCTTTTGTCAGCGTGCCAAGCTCACCTGACCCAGCAGCTCTTCCAGCAGGACCAGGAGAGCGCACTCCTCCACAATTCTCTTCCATGTGCGACTCTGCTTCCCCACTCTTCTCATAACAGTATGACGTCTCAAGAGATGAGACGCAGTAACATTTTGCCAACTAGATTAAATAGCGAGGAAGCTGGTGAGTGACAATTCTGATTTTTGCGGTGAGCGTACAGTGCTAATCACGTGTATTGACATTTTCTGTATTTGTCTGCATAGGGTCCCAGCAAAAAAAAAACATTGAACAACAAGTCAATGTCCCCAATGTGGCTTTGCCTCAACTAAATGAAGATTTGATCAGAAAGACACCCTTCCCTCAGGTAACACACTGAAAAGATACAATGACCACATGCGTCCACATGAATTCAGACATTTCATTTAGTATTGCAAGGCAGATGGTAGAAAGGTGGAGATGGGCCTAGCCCCTGCACTACTCTACTCTGCTCTACACCAAAGAACATTGTGTTTCCACCACCTTCGCCACTACCTGGGAGTGGCAATGGTAGCGAGTGCGTAATATACAAAAAATGTAACAAAAACAACGACGAATCCACAAGATCATTGTACCTGGTGCTTGTGCCTGTTTTTGGAATATTGCGTCAACTAGGAGACAATATTGACTTCAAGTTTATCAAAGGAAGGTTGTTGAAGCCAAAGCTTTTACGTTTTTTTTCCCTCTTTTCGTCATTCCTCATTAATAGTGGCTGTTTTTCCCGTCTAATTTTCCCGTACCGCATATTCGAATCTGTCTCGCACCAGTCAGGGGCCTCCAAAGTATTTCTGTCACGTTTTGTATCCGGGCTACTTTTTTGGAAACCACAACGCAACTGCGACCAGAAACTGTGATTTTGTAAAGTAGCGCAGGGTAGATAAAGATGGTAGAGATGGGGTTGCAAATAATCCTTTACTCACCCCAAACCAATTATTTCAGTACTTTGGTACATAAAGTAATCACTTTAGTACTTGTTTACCCAAAGTAATCAATTAATTTATTCCTTCATTCATTTCGTAAAGTCATTTTTAGATACTCCTGTAGTCAAACACTTGAACTGTAATTTTTTTTTTTTTAAATGCCTGGGATTAAATGTCTGGATTTTTTTTAAAAAGAAACGTAAAAAATGTCTTTGGCATTAAATAAGTTAAAGACATTATATCAATTTATATTTCAGTTCACATCAGCATTTCGAAATGAAGAGAGAGTGTTTGGGGAGAGGGGATGGGGCTTGTGACTCATGCCGTTAATAATGAAAAGAAATGCCAAGAAGTCAAGTTGGACAAGTTTGGACACTTGACAGTTGAACAATATGTGTATGTATAGTCTAAAAAAGGTATACTTTGCAGTAGTTACATAACCATAAGAAGAGATGAAGCAACTCATGGAATGAATGGTGAATCAACTCGAGCCATGCATTAAGTAGGCATTGCTCAGGGTGTGTTTCTTACACGTAGATCTCTAAATAATTATTTGTCATGAAAAGTCCTTTCTCATTTTATTTTTTGTAGGTGTCACATACATATTTATTTTGATGGAAAGCTCTTTACTCGACTACTTTTTCAGAAACTTGTTTTATAACCAAGGAGAAATGCTTCTCATCAACTTGCTTGCTGAGTGAGAGGCACGATCGCAATGCCTGCCACAGTTTCACAATTTACCTAAAACATAATATTAAAATTAAAGTAGATTTTTTGGGGGGGCCATAATTTTAAAACATATGTTTGGAACTCCCTTCGTCACCAAACTAACAGCATACCTACTATGTTGCATGAAGATGGCTACATCATGCTGTGGGGCTTTTTTCTTTTTCAATCAAGGTTGGTAGGAATCATGTGTTAACCCAATGCCTACGGAATTTCACTATCAAAAAAAGAAAATGTCTTCAGAAATGTGTAGTGATATTGTGAATTGATAGCTAAAAATAAGTGTCCATGTATTCCTTCAGGGTTGGCCATGCCCTTCTTGTACATATATCAACAAACCGACGCGGCCCGGCTGTGAGATCTGCAGTACCGGCCGCCCTGAGACCTACACTGTTCCGGGCGAGTACCAACCAGACTCTCTAGAACTCAAATGGCTCCAGCAAGAGAAGGATGCAATCAGACAGTTCCAGCAGGTAGGAGAACATTTCTTATGTGGGACTGTAACACCAACATGTAGGAGTTAGCCTTAAAATGAAAAGGCAGCAGTAAATTAGCAGTAAAAAATTGTAATATTTTTTTCCTTGAAGGACAAAAGAGGGGAGCTGAGAGTTGCAGAAACTCAAAACAACTCACTTCTCTATAACCTGAACCAGAACTACTAAACATGCAAACATTCCTAGGCAAACACAGGCACCATAACTTGAATATATATTCACAGTGTATGTATTTAATATAGTACTGAATTGGACTGGAAGGCCATTTGAAATGAAAGACCAATATTGTTGGGCAAGTTACTTCAAAACTTTTAATGCATTATTTATTACTTATTACTGTAATTTCAAAGTACAGTGGACCCCTGGACTACGACGTCCCTGCCTTACGTTTTTTTCAACTTACGATGTGGACCACAGCGTTTTTTTGTCCTCTCCTTACGCCATTTCTTTCGCCTTGCTATACATCCAACATGGCGGTTAGTGTACATGCGTGACCGCCATGTTGGATGTGTCTACGCTCATACGTCGTTAAACGTATTTATGTACGTTTGTTAAAGAGAGAAGTAAGATGATTTATATGGAAACAAATCTGGAGATAATCAGGAAATATGAAGACGGCTAACCTAGGCTAGGCTACCCTCACTATAGAATATGGCCATAAGTCGCTCAAAGTTTTATGCTGTTAATCAATTGTATGCATGTATATTATATATACGTAGCACCTACTATACTATTTTGATTCCAAGTTCTTAATATGAATATATAATTTTGATGTTTTTACCTGGGGTTTTAAATGCATTAGCTATTTAACATAGGTTTGGATTGCCCGCCATACGGCGAATTTGCCTTACGAGCCCAACCACGGAACGGATTACTTTCGTAACACGGGAGCCCACTATAATTAGTTACATTACAATATTTCTAGATTTGAAATGTAATGCATTACATTGTTATTGCATTACTTTTATATTACTCTTACCACATTACCTGGAAATATGGATTTGCCGTCCTAAATGTAGCTCATTACACTCATTACACATCCAGTGAAAGATTGGTTTAAGCCTAAAACCCATACTAATCATTTAATCTATATTGTTTTGTAATCCTTTAAAGACAAGATACAAACCCTTTTTTTTGTACTTTAATCCATTTATAACTTAGCTTCATAGCATAGTGATGCATTGTTTATGCTTTAGGCAGTTAGTGCATTCCACAATTTCAATGTTTCCACACTTTCAATGTTAATATTCAAGTTCAGTCAGCAAGTAAACATTTTGCCCCAGACTTTTTTTCTTCTGCTCTTGCGGTGTTTTTGGCAAACTTGGTAGAAAAAAACACCACTTTCAGACTTTTCAGATCACGTTACTCTCATTTGTAACAAGTACAATATCACTATTTTTTGTGTGTAATGTAATACACTACCGCTTTACAGCAAAAAGTAATGCATTACAGTAATTACATTGTAATTTATTACTCCAACACTGAAGACCACACTCTTTTAATGCGAATCCAAAGTGTGGATTCTCATGTGAATACAATAACTTAAATTAATACAATAAATTAAGATAATCATTAGACAATTATGCAATAGTTTTCCAATCTTTTGGAATACATAAAATCATAAACACACAAGCTTCACTGTGCATGCCTGACCACAAGAGATGTTTCTTAAGATGGAGCCCATCGAAGTTGGTTGATTATTTTGATCTTCAAAAATATGTGTCAACAACACAAAGATCTGCTAAGAATGTGCTTATTGTATACAGTTTGTACTTTATATGAACAACTTGTGGAAGTTCCGCCAATAATGTAATAATGAAAATCTTTTTTTTATCCAGGCAAAGGAACAAGAACGCCAGCAGAATTTTGCCCAACTGCTGATGATGGATAATCAGGACTTGGTACCGAACCCAGAGCCTTTGGACTGCAGGATCTGTTTTGTAGAACTTAAGGAAGGAGAGGGTGCACAGCTCAGGGAATGTCTCCACTCCTTTTGCAAGTAAGAGCTGGGTACATGGGAGGTGAACTGTGTCATAATGGGATATTGAAAGGGGAAGAGACCCACCCCACTGGCCACTTAAGGTAGACCAGGGGTTGGTGACCTTTACTTCTGAAAGAGCCATTTTGACCGTCTCCCCAAGACTAAATTAAACCCACGCAAGAGAGCCTTTTTGACATTTAAAGTGACGATAAGATTACATATAAAATATTAAATTGTATAACCATTTTAGTTGTGACATTTAAAGCCAGATTTGAATTATCCACCAAAAATTCAAACCAATCCCATGATTTATCACCATTCTTACAGTGGTGGCCTCTGCCGTCTCTTTCCTAGGGAGGGGCTTTGCAAAATATGGGAGGAAATCAAAGTTTGGAAGAAAACCAATGCAGACACGGGGAGAACACAAAATACTGACTTGAAATATATATTTGCAAAATAACGGCCAATTACTGTATTTACAGCAGTCAAATTTTGGGAAACACCTTCTGATTCAGGTTCTCTCAAAAATATTAAGAGTTCAAGAAATTCAAACTATTAACTCTTAAAAATGCACAGCTCTGAAAAATTTCCATTCAAATCATAAAGCATCATCCACATCACAAAGTTGACCAAGACCACGATGTGCCAAGTTGTCATCTTTGATTCTACTTTGTAGAATTTAAAATCTAAAGCATATTTTGGCATGAATAACATTTTTAACTTTAGTCAATGATTCTTTGCATGCTGTTGCATCCAAGGGTGGCCAAGTTCAGCCCTAAAGAGCCACAATCCAGCTTGTTTTCATTGTGTCCCTTTAACTAACACACCTGATTCAAATGATTAGCTCATCAGCATGCTTTGCAGAATCCTGATAACGACGCTGATTTGACTCAGGTGTATTGGTTGAAGAGCTACATTGAAAACAGGCTGGATTGTGGCTCTTGAGGACCGAACTTGGCCACCCCTGAAATGTAAAAGTGGGTGATATCGCATTTCCAAACATTTGACTGATACTGACTGATGTCTAGTTTCTCAAAACGTTTTATTTAAAAGAGCGGCCCAATAGTCCTATTTAAAATTATGTTTTGAAAACCATATAACTACTGTAATGTAAATTTAAATGAATTCATCACTTTTCCAAAATTAAAGTGCACATGTGGCTCTGAAGCTGTGGGTTGCAGACACTTCAAGTAGACATTAATAAATTGTAGCAACAAGACATAGAGCTGTAACAATCTTGCTATCACAACACTGAAGAAACATTAGATTTGACCAAAAAAAGAAATTTTCAAGATTCTCAAAAAAGAAAGTAGCTGTTAGCTCAGTAACTCTGAATGAAATGCAATAGCAGAGCACAGAAAATAAGATAATGAACATGAATATTTTGATCGTGAATATTACCTCTTGCCAAATAACATTTGAAATGAATGTTTTGTGTATCCTTTCTTAGGCAATGTTTGCGCTCCGTTATTATGCTGAGTGAGGAGCCGGAAGTGTCTTGTCCCTATAGAGACGAAACATACGCCTGTACGTGCTCCTTGCAAGAGAGGGAGATCAAAGCTGTGAGTAAAATCAGTACAATCTGGAGGTTTGGAGGCTGCATGGCTGTTTTCCTAACATTTTTCTTCCACACGTTGTGAAGTTGGTTACGCCAGAGGAGTACCAACGTTGGCTGCAGAGAAGTCTGTCCGTGGCAGAATCCCGATGTGAAGGAAGCTATCACTGCGCCACCGCAGACTGCCCGGGCTGGTGCGTGTACGAGGACACAGTCAATGTGTATCACTGCCCAGTATGCACCAAGCAAAACTGCCTTGTTTGCAAGGTAAATAAATCCAGCACCTGATGCGCAATACCAATGAAAGCTAGTCACTGGACTAAACAGGTACACCTGCACAATCTAATTATACGACGCCACTGGCTTTCTCAGGCTATCCATGAGGGAAAGAACTGCAAGCAATACCAAGATGATCTTGCAGCCTGCGCTGCCAACGACTCCGCTGCGCGGAGGACAACACATTTACTTCAAGTGAGCTAAATATATACCATTGGCAGCATCGATTCGTATTCCGATCGTTTCATGCATTTCATGTTTTGCCTTTCACTAATAAGACGCTGGTGCAATCTGGGGAGGCGATGCACTGTCCCCAATGTGGCATTATTGTGCAAAAGAGGGACGGCTGTGATTGGTTACGCTGCACTGTTTGTCACACTGAAATTTGCTGGGTCACCAGAGGGCGACGCTGGGGGCCAAAGGTAAGTTGATCTGATGGTCCATGTACAGCAGGGATTCCAAAGCCCAACGCGGTGCATTTTTAAAACGCTTGTTGACTTCAAGTTGTTTCACATTTCAGCTTTCATCTATCTATTTTCAACGGAAAAAGTCAAATAAAATGAATGATTTGTTTCTTTTCTTAGAAGTAAAATCAAGCGGTGTAGTTGCAGGCAGGCAAGGTTTTGAGTAGCATCTCAATAAAAGAACAAAGTGAAATTAACCACTGTCCCTTTTAGCAGTAAATTCGACTCATGTCACAATAGACAAAAATAGTGAACAGTTCTAAACTCTTTCAATGCCATGGAGGAGAATTTTCATCTTTTAAAATAACAAAAATAATACATAATACAATTCTTGTCACATGATTTTTATGGATGGTAGCTGACACTCTTTTGTGCTTATCTAATATGAAGCCAATTGAGCACTGTAGTGATAACTGACCATTGTGGTAGTGTTTTCATACATGCAAGACATAATACATACTTGTAAGTCTGAGTAAGGAAGGGAAATCAGTCTTTCATATGATACACCCATGTTTACGTAGACGCAGCACACAATATTCTGTTAGCCTTGATAGATGAGTGGAAATGCTAAATATCCTAGGCAGTAGAGGTTGCCTTTTCCAGTAACGCTCAGCACTGAAAGAGTTAAACATGAGCTTCAAGCTTTTGTTACTCTTAGTTGAAGTTTACCCTCAAAACAAACTCCAAAATCAAATCAAGTGAAAACAATCGTTGACTTAAAGGGGTACGAAACTTAGGTAGCCATTTTCAGTCATATTGCACATGAAAAATAATTCAGTAGTCTCACTATAGCAAAAAAAAAAGCGCATTACTGAAAGTAAATGTATTAGTATGGCTCACTGTTAATGCTAACATACAATGGTAAATGTCATTGACCTGCTAACGTTTAGCCTCAGTAGTTGCAGAGTTATTACCCATCACAAAACTCAAAAATTCAAATACACATACAGTAGTTTATTCTTTAGAAACTTAAGATGAGGGTTATTTACACCCTTAGCGTTCAACTTAGGTGGTGACACCGTAATATCTAACATTCTTTGGTTTATAACAGAGCAGTGTAAGTTGTGAACAGGGATTTTGGGAAAAAGTACTGTTGTTTCTTCAAGTATGCTTTAAAAACAAGTACATGAGCAAAGCAATTGAAACAATATTTATGTATGTAATTGACTATCTGTTTTGAAGGGTCCTGGTGACACCACTGGAGGATGTCGCTGCAATGTCAACCATCAAAAATGCCATCCAAATTGTCAAAACTGTCACTGAGGATGCCAATCATTCATCTTAGAACCAAGTACTGGCTGATGGAGTATTAGTAGAACAAATTAAGAGTTTCAAGCAGGTGTTGAAAGGTAATAAATTCCCACCTTCTTTTGATGGTTCTAGTCATCATAAAAATGATGAAAAAATGATTAATTTTGCAAGTGGTGCCTTCAAAAATGGTTTTCTTTGCAAATGTAGCCTTCCGGATGTGTGTGACTTTGACATGCTGAACCAAGATGCAATACATGACACCAAGGTTGCCTTTTACTTGTGCACAAACTCTCAATCAGGGTGTTAATCATTGTGCAATGTAGAACTTAGTAAGTCTTTTATCATTTTATATAAGCATGTGTGCTTTTGTGTCTTACCATATTTTTCTGCCTGCTGAATGGAAACTGAATGTCTCTAATGTTTGACATAACGGTGCAGCTGATGGAATAACAGATATGGTTAATGCGAGTTCTGAGTCAGTAGCGTATTTAATGAATGGTCTAATTTTAATAGGGACATGTGTCAACTGTAAAAATGTGTTGTATAAGCTAATGATCTCTTCCAAATCTGATTTACATATTAAATGAATATGTAACGTATATCTGTGAGGGGTTTTGGTCCATTGTTTGCTTTTGGTGCATGGTTTGAACTTAATGATGTAAACCTTAGTTATTTTCAAGAAGTGACCTCTTTTTAAGAAAAGAAAAAAAGACCTTCAACAAGGTATCTCCTTCAAAACATGACTATCCTGCACTGACAAGCCATGCAAAATACTGCACTGTCTTAATATTTAATCAAATGTTATCATTGTGTGGTGTCTGGTGTGCCTTAATATTCATTAAATACCCTTTAAATGATGACTTGAGTGACTTTTTTATAATATGTTCTAAACATCACACATGCTGTAGAATGGATATATGTAAACAAAAAGTACATCATGCATGCAATTTGCAGGTCAAATTTTTACAACAAATTCCACTCATGTGAGGACAACTGGACACCTTCTGCATGTGTCTGGATCCCATTAAGTATTACACAATATTACACAAAAAATGGGTCATGTGTTTACAAAAGTACAACCAAGCAAATCTCTTTAATAACTGTCTTTATCATTAATTGTTCTTCAGAACTGGACAAAATAGGCGTCGGAAGGCACGACAGGTACCCCCCACCCCCCCGGGTTCAGCAAAAATATTGTCTCGGTTTTTACTTGAAATTGGCTGTTTTCATTGCCAGCGCTTTATGGCAGATTCTAAAACAAATAATAATGGTAACTGGGAATGAGATTTGTCTTGGTTTTTGTTGAGAGTTGTCACAGGTCCGAGCCAAGGTAACACAAAACTGATCAAAACTAAACAAAATATATAGAACAGGCATTGACACGGTTAAAAAAAGAGAACGTTAGGAGCCACAACTAATATTGAACTCACACGTTTCAGACACCTATTGTAACAAGGTTTTTTTTTCGAAATCGATAATTTAGCCTCTACAGTAAATCTATCCACCACTTCCTGACAACCAACTTAGTTTTATTTTGAAATGGACTCCACCGTTTCCGGGCTAACTAACCAGACTCGATTGACAAGGCAGCCAATGAAGGATGAAATCTGATTGGACAAAACATCAACCTCCCACGTTCATGACAGGAAGTGGCACAAAACGAAGAGCACGATTTCAATAAATTAACTGCAAATTTATGGAGTAAATAATAGATAGCCCTTGTGCCGCCACTGGCTACGAATACACACTACTGGACGATAAATTGATATGTAATTTAACATGTTTTTTTTTGTTTTGTTTCATTTCTATGTCTTATATGTGATATTAAAGGTGCGTGACAGTGTTTTGAGTGTGTTTTGGTACTCCTTATTATGATGCGTTTACCACGTGTCTATACTGCACTTTGTGTTTCACCTTGTCTTATTAACATAAATACAAAGAAGAGAGACTGATTTATTTAATCAAAACGCGTTTCTTTGACGGAGCTAAGCCTTTTTGCTGTTGGGGGGATTCCGAAGGGGTGGAGCTCCTGATGAGCGTGTGTGACTAGTTGGATGGAATAACACGCAAAGGGAAGCTACTTGGGGTTAAGCCTCGGAAGGGTCGACACTGAACAACTTCGACAATCTCGTGGCTGACGGGTGAGTCAAATCAGCTCTTCTTTCGTCGGATGAGGCACATCGTTGCACGGTAACTCGCCATACATAAACACACACTTTTGCGCGTGCAGCTGTGATGTTGCAAGAAGACATACTTGAGTTCATTCACTGACCACAACAATGTACAATAATGTTTTTTTCTGTCCCATTCCCATTTGTACACGTGTCACGTTTTTGCAGACTTCTTTTGCGTACCGATGTGATGATGCAATGCTTGTCTATAACCGCAGATCGTTTTGCAATTTCCTCTAAGGTGAAAATAAACGTCTAGTATTTGTGTAGTAACTTGCATAGGAAAAAAAATGCATGGAACCATGACATGTATCAGCTAATCCGACCGACTACTATTAGACTGAATTTCATTGATGAAAACGTTTAAAAATAATAATAATAAATTAACATAAAACAGGTGTCCCCCAGGTGCCCACACCACTCACCATGGCCCACACTGAAGGAAAGTTTGACTTTGCCATTGACCGAGGAGGAACCTTCACAGATGTGTTTGCCCGCCTACCAGATGGCCGGGAGAGGGTCCTCAAACTGCTCTCTCGTGACCCCCAGAACTATAAAGACGCCCCCACTGAGGGCATCCGCAGAGTCCTGGAGGAGGTAACCTTGATGTCTGAAAATGTGTTGTGGAAGCTGCAACCACAGTAATAAACACGTTGTAAAACATCTTTGGGCGAGAAATCATTATCACAGATATTAAAATGTTGTTATAATGTAAACAAATAAATAAATAAATAACACAAGCATCCTTTTTTTTTTATTCCAACATTATGTGTTTGAACTGAATTTTCATTGTCTGCGTGTACTCCCGCAGGAAACGGGACGTGCCTTTCCTCGCGAACAGCCGGTCGACACGTCTCGGATCGGCTGGATTCGAATGGGCACCACAGTGGCCACCAATGCTCTGCTGGAGAGAGAGGGGGAGAGGACGGCCCTGCTGGTCACCAAAGGCTTCAAAGATTTGTTGCACATTGGAACACAGGCACGGCCGAAGCTGTTTGACTTGGTTGGTATTCCTCACACTGCATCAAAAACTGTCCATTTTGTCTTATATCTGGAAGCCTCATGGATATGCAAGGTTGTTGAGTCATCTTTCAAAACACACGTTACCCTCTAACCAGTGAGCCGTTAATGGTTAAGTGCTTGAGTATTTATGAGGGTCTGTCTTGAATTCTAAACAGAAGTTATTTAGGTGTTTTTTAACTTACATTCCTGCATTGCTGCTCTGTTTGTGTCCAATGTCTATCATCGTTTTCTACACATTGTCCAGTTTTACATAACACATTATATAATGTATGTGCATGCAGTTTGTTGGCTGTGTGGATTTAACATGTCCTTGGATGACCAAGTAAAACATGGGAGTCAAAACATTTATTAAAGTATTAGAAAAAAAAAATCTAAATTTAATACACTGGAATTGTGTATTTTATTTTACAATATAATTTACATGCAGTAATTTCCATGCAAGAATGATGTTCTGCAGGTGCAAAAATATATGCTAAATATTTTCAAGTAGTGTAGCCAGTACACTATTTTATTCACTTATATAATTTATTCCCCAGCCTAGCTAATTAAAGATGCTGCACGCCGCTGATAGCTACACCCTGCTATCCACGATTGCATGGCACAATAAAAATTAAAGACGTTTTAGATCACGGAGTCATTAATGGGTGAAATTTTATGTTGGAACAAATCATGAAATGTAGCATCCAAAGTAGTTACATGCAGTAATTTCCATGCAAGAATGATGTTTTGCAGGTGCAAAAATATATGCTAAATATTTTCAAGTAGTGTAGCCAGTACACTATTTTATTCACTTGAGTTTAAACACTTAAATCATTGTAATTATGAATATATATATATATATATATATATATATATATATATATATATATATATATATATATATATATATATATATGTATATGTATATGTAGTAATCAATTAATATACGATGGAATCATGGTATATTATTGTTTATTATATTATTGGTATATTATTGGTATATTATTGTTTATTTTTTGAATAATAATGAAATGAGAATTGTTAAGTAGAATATCTGTTCAGTGTTTAATATCTGTTCAGTGTTTAATACCATCAAAATTTTATACAGAATTTATCGAAAAGTGTAAACAATAGCAAATACGCTCAAAATACGTATGGATGGTGATATCCTTTTTGAATCCGTGCCTCTGTAGTGACACAACATCTGCGCTTCACAAACTGCCTGAGCCATTTTCATACATCACATATATTAAATTTACTTGTACCTTCATTTTATTATGTAACATGTACAGTATATCCCACAATTTATTGTAATTACTGTTGAAATCTTTACGAGTTACGCACAAGAGAATGTTATCAATACAATTAATCAAGGATGTGTTGCAGCATGATGAGTAAAACCAAATAAATGTCGAATCAGTTATAACGGCCTGAGTGTCATATAAAGAAAGGAGAAAGGGGAAATCAGCTTATCTGAGGAGGAGTTATACTCTGAGAAAATTCAGAGCATTTCAGGCATGCAACTTTTCCTCGGTCAGCTGATTTCCTTGTTTATTGCTTTCACTCTTAGTGCGAGTGAAAATTGGAAAACACATAAAGTCCATTTAAAATCTCCATTAATTCCATTTAGGAATGCTTTCTAAATGACTTCATAAGCTCATTTTCCTCCTTAGTGGTAACTGATTTGCATGTCAGAAAGGTCCAAGTAGAAGCATTTTCAATCAAGACACTTAAGAACTTCAAGAGCAGTCTCATATTCAACCCATATATTCTTTTACTTAACTAAAATAATAATTTCTGTTTATTAATGGTCTCAAAATGTTCTGAAATATGAAAAATAAGCATTTTCAACTGACGTTTTAGCTGAACGATACTTGCTAATCAAGGACTGAAGGATTTTAGAAAAAAAAAAGATTTTTCTGACTGACATTGCATATACTGATACTGATATTTTGATATGTTGCGTTGTTTTGTCATCATAATATGCATTTTACTGATTTTATTTACAGTAAAATTTTAAAACATGCCATCACACCATCAAAACATTAAAACCTATTACTCTGATATTGCAAAAACATTCATGAAGCCAGTCCTTCTCAAAAGATTTAAAATGTTTCAGAAAAGGCAAGCAAGTAATACTGTACTACTGGCTATCATGTACTGTAAAAAAGTGTGAATACAAAAATACTGTCAGTGAAAATACATTTTCAGTTTAGATTACATTATTTTTCTTCCCCATATTTTTGCTTGAGACTAGAGTGCTTCAAACAGAGTCTTAGTGTTTAGTAAAATGGCCCAAATCTTAAATAATTGTATTAAATAAACCTTTCATAATAATAACAGTAATGGTGAGTGTAAAAGTGTAAAAAAATAATGGGAGTACTTCTGATTGCATGATTTAAATGTGAAAAGGTAAACATGTCCTGTTACAAAGGGTCAGAAAGTAGCAAATTCATTCTTTGTGCTTTTTAAAATTCATATTATGTATTTTCATGTACACAAGCCTTCATTTTCTTTTACCATGAAGATTATTAACATAAAAGCTTAAATCACTTAAAATAATTGGAATTATTGTGTAAATCTCAAACCAATATACTCAGGAGTCCAGAATAGTACAAATAACACCGCTGATTATTAAATTACTTTTGAGCTCAAGCTGTTTGTCATGGCTAATGTTGTGTCTGCTGTTCATGCACGTGCTAAAATGCTAAGTTTTGCTGTTCGTACCTGTTGACTCTCAGCCCGTACATGGTTCTAGCCAGACATCTGTGGCAAGTCTAATGCACACCTAACCACTTATTCAAGATTCTAGAGTTTTATTGTCATATGCATAGTAATGCTACAGAATGGAATTCTTATTCTGTTCACTTTCCTGAACAGACTACATTCCACAATGGAGCAAATAATAAAGAAGACAATTGAAAAATAAACAAAAAAAAAGGAATAGAACAATAAGGGTAGTAACTATGAACCACTAATAAACAAATAGATGACTTATTTCATACCTTTGCTGACTCTTCATTTCACATTAGCTATAGGTGTGCTTAGCTAACTTTGTTTGCCTTTCTTCCTGTTACTGTACATGGACTTAAAAAATTATGGCAAATATGATGTTTGTGATGTTGTGGCGCTAGCTTGCTTAGCTCCTAGCTTTGTCAAGCAATCACGAAAGAAATTAAGGGAGTATGGGTTGCCACATCTCTGTTTTTAGCTCTTAAAGCTCTTAAAAAAATACCCTGCTTTGACAATCCGAAATCACATCTTGTGAGATCGCCATTTCAGTCCCCAAATTATATATCCTCTAGCTCTATTGTTAGTGTGCAACATTTGCGACTGAAAAAAGTATGATCTTAAGAAGGCTCTTGATCTATTTATTTACATTGATCCATTCATTTACATTACATTACACAGGAAGTGTCAGTGCCTGAAGTGCTGTATGAGGAGGTTATCGAGGTTGACGAGCGTGTTGTCCTCAAGCAAAATGGCTGCCAGCTACCCAGGAAGGATCCCAAGCGTGTTGTCACAGGTGTGCAAACACAAAACTCTGCAGGTTCACTTTTAAAATGCTTTTTTTTTTTTTTTGGGGGGGGGGGGTCATAAAAATATAATCAATGGGACGTCACTTTGCCTGTGTGCAGCTAGCTAACCCCATCACAGTCAAGTGTGAGTACTGTGGCAATCAGGTGTCAAGAATCCTTTAGTGTTTGTACAGATGATTTTGTGACTCAGTATGCATGTGTTTTCTTTGTATTTTGGGTGTCTGTCCTCAGGCAGCACCGGAGATAGTCTGGAAGTATGGCAGGAGCTTGATCTGGAACGTGTGAAGAAGGACCTGAAAGGAGTTCTGTCCCGTGGGATCACCAGTCTGGCTGTGCTTCTGCTTCATTCCTACACGTCAGTGCAGCTATTTCATGTATATATTGTGGCTAAGTCTCCATGTTCAAAATGAAAATAAGAAGCTTCCTATCTCCAAGGACTTAAATATACAGTTTATATCCATAAACAATGGGGCACACATTTGTTGGCTCTAAAGTGCATTTTAGCCATTGAATTGCACTATTATTGAGATTAGTACATTTTGGATCATGGAAACTTGACCTTGAAGACACACTTTTCTCTCCAAATGGCATCAACTTTTTGGGATGCTATTACATTGGTGATGACACATGTTAGCTGTCATTGTCGATTGACTAAAATAGTTTGATGTAGATCCAAAGACATGAAACTTACCCCAGTTGTGTGAGTTGAGTGATGTAAATGGTAGACTATCATGTCTGATGGAAGCCTTTAATTTAATTATGAAGAAGTGTGGCCCATGTGAGGAGGATTTTGGTCAATTTATTGTGTTATTGCTCAACATGAGTTTCTCTTTACCCCTCAGGTGGTCCGACCACGAGAAAGCAGTGGGTGCCCTGGCTCGTCAACTGGGCTTCACCCAGGTGTCACTGTCCTCCGAGGTCATGCCCATGGTCAGAGCGGTCCCTCGAGGTTACACTGTCTGCGCTGATGCCTACCTCACACCCAAGATCCGAGAGTATCTTAAAGGCTTCACCTCTGGGTTTAAAGGTGCTTTGAAGGTATGCTTTTTTATTCTGTAATATTGTCAGTCGTACATAATAATTAGTAAATAAAAAGTAAACTACTTGCGGCACAAGTAAAATGTGTTTTTCATTGCACCAGAATCAGGAACATCACCATTATCAACCTGTTATTATTTTTATCTGTTTAAGCTGTTCCCTTTGATTGATACTTCACAAAAGGTGTCTTGGATATTCATAATAAAAAAAAAAAAGTACCTGGGAATATAGCCAATAAACATTTCTATGAAAACCTTATTTTAAATGACACATAGCAAACAACAACGAAGGAGAATGAAAGTCAAATATTAACTCTTGGAATGTAGCTATGGGCACAGTAAGGTAATTAGACAAACTTTTGACTGCGCACCACATGAAGAAATTTGTTAATGCAAAATCGAGACTACTGGAGTATAGATTGCATTAATTTAGACCTCAGAACGCTGACCAGCTAACTAGAAGTATTTTTTACCTAGGGAAAGCAAGCAGTGCACCTTTTTAGTCTGCATTTACAAAACACGTTGGACCATAGGTAAACATTATGCCTCTAGATGTATTGAGTGCACAGTAAGTTATTGTGCAATTAGTTAAATTTGTATTCAGTGTTCCCTCGTTTATTGTGGGGAGGTTACGTTCCCAAAAGTACTTCCAATAACCCAAATCCATGAAGTAGAGATTGAACTTTTTATTCTTCTTTGTTTTTTGTTTTTTTCTTTTAAATATATATATATATATATATATATATATATATATATATATATATATATATATATATATATATATATATATATATATATATATATATATATATATATATATATATATATATATATATATAATCACTTAACATAATTTTAAAAAATAGCTTGAATAATACATAAAACGGAAATAGTTCTAGTCTGTCGTCAGTGTGTGTCAGAACACCAATTGACAGATAGCAAACAGTCTTCAAGAGAAAATGATGAGGCTGGAGTAAATTTGAGCTGCTCACTGTTGTAATCAATCTCTGATAGTTATACAGTATTTTGTAAAAATGAAACCATACAAAAACATATATTACAATTATAACTCACTGTTACAAACAAACACATGTTTATACAACATGTGCTGATGTACTAAAAAACGCGCGTGTCTCATAAAAGAAAATCAATACACAACTCAACAATCGATGCTTTTGTGTGCACAAACAGCAAGTGGAAGTTTCAAGAACATTGGGAGCTGTCAAGCAACTGTAAACACGGAAACTAGTGTGGTGTTCAGTGGACGTCATCACGACCCAGTGAGCCTGAGGTGTCATTCGAATAAATCAGCCTATCGTTATACAGCTTGGAATGAACTGAAATTAGATCAATTACTCAAAACGCATGAAGAGGCCGGCAAAACAACACAAACACTAGCCAGAATTTAGATCAATTTTTCAAAAATGTCTGAAGAGGGAGGCAAAACAATACAAATGCCAGGCAACTCTTATTTTTTGTGCTGCCCATGAGGCGGTGCCAGTTGATCCACGGGCCAGTACCGGGCTGCAGACCGGCAGTTGGGTCTGCTGTAGAAGATGAATGAACAAATCATATTTAATATGACACAAATGTGTGCCCGTTGGATTCCAACATCAGTTTAATCTTGTGTCCCTCCAGGATGTGGACGTTTTGTTCATGCAGTCAGACGGTGGTCTTACTCCCATGCAACAGTTCTGTGGTTCACGCGCCGTCTTGTCTGGCCCTGCTGGGGGAGTCGTAGGTTACGCCGTGACTTCTTATGATCAGATGGAGAAGAAACCTGTGATTGGCTTTGATATGGGTGGTACGTTTGTGATATTGTTTTGTATGTATAGCTTTGTATGGCAACAAAATTAAGCCTGCCTTCGACACTTGTGCAGGCACGTCTACCGATGTGAGTCGTTACGCGGGCCAGTTCGAGCACGTGTTTGAAGCGACCACAGCTGGCGTCACGCTGCAAGCGCCTCAGCTTGACATCAACACTGTTGCAGCAGGTGGAGGGTCACGACTCTTTTTCAGGTCTGTCATAACATGAATTTTTTCATCAATAACAAAGTTTTTGTGCTTTTTTACTCTGTGAATCTGATGTAGTTATTAGAGGTATGCAAAATCGATTCACATAAGAATCAAGATTCACATTTACTACTATTCAGAGTTGATATCAAATGTCCCTAAATTGATTGTATAAATTATAAAAATTAGATAAATCGATTCGTGTTGGCTTCTGTGTAACAACGTCGACAAAAAACATCACGTCGCATGGCTACAGTGTGATGTGAAAGCCAATTAAAAAAAAAAAAAAAACATCATCTCACCCACATAAAAAAAAAATCATATTCAATCGCTGATCAAGGTTGATAAGAACCTAGTCATTATATGATATGGCACAGGCCTTTGGTGTTGACACTAGCCGCTAACTCCATGGGGCATTCAAATGCAGTCACACATTTCAAACTCAGATGGACTTGGCCTTTTTATTAATCTATTAAAAGCTGACCTATCAAGAAGAATGATGGGACGCCTTTTCCGAGCAGAGAACTAGAGCATTAAGATCTGCAGCTTGAGGAGAATGTAAGATCCCACAAAGACTTTTTTAGTTTTGGACAATCCTTCTCAATTAATGCCATCAGAGAATGGAACAGACTTCCAAATGACACGACACCAAAAATGCCTGTTTTATGACAAAAATATGTCTCTTGAACAGTCAATGTTGCATACTTTATCCCATGCTGACTGATTTCCTGGCCATGCCATCCATCCATCCATCCTTCCATCCATTCTATGTTGCTACTTGCTAACACTAGCATTTTTATATGCGGAAGATGTATTTAGATTATGTAAATAAAATAGCACTTTCTTAGTAGCACTTTACATTAGGAATGTTTTTAGACTGTATATCTAGTATATGACATTAAGCACTATCACTTAGAATGTGCTCAGTGGACACTTTATGACCGGCACTTTTTATTTGAAATGTATTTGAGTCTGGGTCTGTATATGATTTATAAGATGCTAACGTGATGGAACTTTCGTGCGTCATTGTTGTTCTGTATTCTGTTGTCTGATTTTATGCATGGACTACAGATGGAAAGTAGCAACTCGCTAAATCTGGTGCATTCATATTTTCCATTGCGATCAATGTCACTGCACACTGTCCATTAAATTTAAAAAAAAAAAAAAAAATACAAATTACAAATGAAATTACTCTGGTATTTTACATAATTACAATAAATTGTCCATCAGGTCACTTACTGTAGGTGAGGTCACTTGGGTTGACAATACTATTCCATTCTAGTAGTTGGTATGACAATGAATCAAAATAAAGAGTCGCAGTTGTGGTTCACACATTATTTTTGTTGAAAAATTTACATACCTTTCCATTAAAAACATAACAAATGTAAAAAAAAAAAGAAACAAACATACACACACACACACACACACACATAGACGAATGTCTCCATTTGTCATTCTGTCGTGCTAAGCAGACGATTTTTTGAAAATATACAGACTGATGCTGGAATATTGTCAGTCAAATCATTTGGAATAAAAAATAAGCTCTAAATTGAATCGTAGAACCAAAAATCTGACTTGAATTGAACAGTGAGAGTCAAAAGCTTCCCAACAGTAGTACTTAGCGAGTTGAAGTTGGAATGTCGCTGCAGTGTAACTGCTGCTGTAAATCACAGCCAGACCACACCCAACCCTCTCCCTTCTGCAAACCCTCCAGACAACTCCCATTCAGTCCCTTTTCAAATATTAGTGAGGGGTGGGGCAAGAATCTGGTTGGGGATTAAGTACCCCTTTATTTATATAATGTTTTCAGGTATCTGTATTGTATTTTTTTTGCACACTTTACTGTTACTCTGTGCATTTAAACTTAATATTTACATTAAATTGGTTTGATACTTTTTCAGTTTCCTTGCATGACAACATTCGAATCAGTCCTCTTTATTTATCAGCCAATTTCAGCAGCCCATTACAGTCCTTCAAACATCAACCAGAAATAATTGACCAAAGGATTGCTATTTGCCAATCATTTTAGCGTTTTACCTCCATGTACGTTAACCATTTACAGTATGAGACTGTTACTTGTTGAGTGAGTGAGTGAGTGAGTGAGTGAGTACTTCAAGTCTCCCTACTTTAACTTAAATACAGAATATGTGTAAACTTGCAACCTTTGCATTTGACCCACTGGTTGTCGACGCATCTCTTACATTTACTTTTGTTGAATGGTGTTTGTTTTATCAATTCTTTTTACATCCCAGATCTGGAATGTTTGTTGTTGGTCCAGAGTCTGCTGGTGCACATCCAGGACCGGCCTGCTACCGGAAAGGTAATGTACATAATCATCGTTGCTTTACTTGAATTTGACATGCGTCGCCTCAGTCTTTCATACACCTTAAAATTCTAGGTGCTCTAAAAAATGTGCATCATTTCAAATATGATTATATGAGTAACAACATGTCTTAGGTAAATTAAATGAAGTGGGTTCCTTGCTGAAAATACAGACTAACAATCCAACAACATATTCAAATGGACAAGCATATGAACAATGACAGAGTAGTCGCTGTCACCGACTGGTTTTATGTTGTAGAAGAGGTATGCTTTGATTTAAAAAAATATGTTATTAGACTACAATTTTTGGAGGCCTTGGGACATCTTGCAAGTTCAGACACACAAAAATGTACATTACATTGATAAAAAATTGTAACATGGCCTCCCTTTTTGATTTTTCCAGGTGGTCCTCTGACTGTTACAGATGCCAATTTAGCTCTAGGCCGCCTCCTCCCTTCCTTCTTTCCCAAGATTTTTGGGCCCGGCGAAAATGAACCTCTATCCTTGGAGGAGACAATGAAGCATTTCCGTTCTCTGACCAAAGAAATCAACCACTTCCTGTTTTCTAATCTATCACAAGTACTCTTATCTTTATAACACATTTTTGGACATATACTTTTCGAATGGCAACATTTTAAACCAGTTCTGTCATTTGGTTGGATTGTGCTTATGTTTGATTGGATTGTGCTGATGTTTAGGCCTATAAGTGTCATATATGAAACAGCTTTATCCAAATTGTTTTACAGGCTGCTGCAAATGTAACAAACCACTCAAACAATGGTACTTTGGCCAAAAGCCAATCTGAAATGACTTTGGAAGATGTGGCCATGGGGTTCATTCGCGTGGCAAATGAGGCCATGTGTCGACCAATAAGAGCACTAACGCAGGTACTCAAGTAACGATGTACACTTTTGTATTAGTCAGCAAAATATGCTGAATCTTAACTATCAAGTATATACTCTAGGCAAAGGGCCATGACACATCCCAGCACGTGTTGGCGTGTTTCGGGGGAGCTGGTGGTCAGCATGCCTGCGCGATCGCCCGAGCCCTTGGGATGAAGACCGTCTTCATACATAAGTAATGATGATGTTTCTGAGTGATCTTGTGTTGTCTTTATTCTCACGAGACATCTTATTAGGTACAGCCGCACAACATGAGCCAATGACATGCATCCATCAACATAATTCTGATTCTCTTTAGATAATGCAGGCTTCATCTAAATTGCTTACTGTTCATCACATACTTTTGCGGATTTAGGTACAGTGGTGTGCTGTCAGCTTATGGTATGGCTCTAGCGGACGTTGTGGAGGAAGTGCAGGAACCATGCTCGCTGCAGTATGATCGCAACTCTTTCAGCGAGCTTGACCGTAGAGTGGAAGTACTCTCAAAACGTTGCCACAATACCCTGTGTGCACGCGGATTCAACAGGTTGGCAATCGTTCTGGCTCACTTTCTTGCAAAGTGAAGTTCACCATTTTGTCTCTTTACATTAAACCAGTCTTTTGTATCCTCTCAGTGGCCAAATAACCACAGAGGTTTTTCTACACCTGCGCTACGAGGGTACAGATTGCGCTCTCATGGTCACCGCAGCTGGGTATCCCCGAAATGAACAGACTTCTCAAGCTGGCGACTTCCGCAGTGCCTTTACGCAAAGGTTTGTACTCTTAAGAGTTTGACCATATCAGGCTGAGCTAAGGATTTGCTCTTGTCTAGGTATCTAAAGGAGTTTGGATTCACCATCCCAGATAGGCCCATCATGGTAGATGACATCAGAGTGAGGGGCTGTGGCAAGTCAGGCATCAAAATGATGTACAAACCAAAGAAGGGGAGTGGTCAGGCCAAACCTGTCACGGTATTTCAACTTTTGTGCATTACACCCTCCAAAAAAATCCTCACTCAGTTTACATATAAACATTGACCAGGGTCATTTTTTAGCCCCTTTATTCAGGTCGTCTTTAACCCATGATGATGATGTCACAAATGCCTTTCCTTTGCCCTGAAATTTGATTACTCTATTTTCCAAGCCTTTTTGCAAAACCTTTTGCACCCCACTCCCCCCACTTGATGCACTGAATGTTATCTATAAAAAATGTACAAGTATGCTTATACCTGTATCCTTTTTTCATTAACAAAAGAAAAAAGCAATATAAATCCACTTTTAACAACTGTTCATTATTTTTTACAGCATCTATACAGGTTACAGCTTAGTCCAGGGATGCCCAAGTCTGGTCTTTGAGAACCCCTATCCAGCCTGTAATCCATGTAACCCTTATCCAGTACACCTGATTCAATTAACCATCATTGTTCTCAGACTTTTGCAAAGCTTTCTTATTAGCTGATCATTTGAATCTGGTGTGTTCCAGGAAATATACCTCAAAAACAGGCTCGATGTGGGCTCCCAAGGACCGGACTTGGACATCCCCGCCCTAGGATCCATCTCTATTGCCCAATGCAGGCGTGTCCAAATCTGGTCCATGGTAGCCCCTATCGAGCCTGTTTTTGAGATATATTTCCTCGAACACACCAAATTCAAATGATCAGGTTATAAGCAAGCTTGGAAACACGGAAAACGGGTATGTTAGGGGCTCTCGAGGACCGGATTTGGGCACCCCTGTCTAAGTCTAAAACAGATAAAGATAACCCAGTGCATCAAAGTGCCTGATACATAAAAAAAGGAAAATTATTATTTTTTTGAAATTACACTTCACATGACAAAAACAATGCCTTTTTCCTGGGATATTCCGTGCCCCCTACTATTTGAGAAGCACTGTCCTAAGTTGACCCAGAATACTCATAAATTGAAATTGTTAATGTAATTGATTAACTCATTCAGTCATTAACTCATTCACTCAGCCCAATATAAATGGATCTATGATGGATCTGTAGCTGTCAATGGCAGTGAATTAGTAAGAATATGATTCATTTGTCTAGGTGCTGTAAAGTTTGTGAACACAAAGTTTGTACCTGAACAAATTTGATTCATGCCGCTAAAATTGATTTTTAGATCTTTTAAAACATGTTAATATGGTATTAATGGTGGAAATGTTGTAAAACTTGCTTAGTGCGTGAATTTATTTTTATGGGACTGTAATAAGTGTTCACACTCCTCAAAACTGTGTGTTCCCATCCCATTTACACACATATGCAGTTACACTGAAAAAGCCTGAATCATGGTAGATTATTTCAATATTTTTAAGTTAAGATCATGTTTTATGTTTTTGTTGTACTTCCACATGTAAAACTCTCAGAGCAGTATGGTGGTCAATGTCTTACCTTTTGTTCTTGTTCTAGTGGGTAGAGTGAAAGATTAGATAGTATACTAGTATGTGCACATTGAAAAGATTGTATTAAGTTTTTCCATTATCAACTCTTTTGTTTATAAAAAAAAACCCACAAATCATAAAGGCTTGCGGTCTGTAAATGTGCTTAAAGACTGTTTGTCATCTTTGATCTTCTCTCTAGATGACCAAATGCTACTTTGAGGATGGTTATCATGACACCGCTGTGTATCTGTGGGAGGAACTTAATTGTGGTCACACCATCCCGGGACCAGCAATCATCATTGACAAGAACAGGCACGAACACTTGATTTAGGCTTTGATGACCTAATGTTTAAAGTTAACGAAAGCTAGCTAAAAGTTAGCTAATGATTTGTCATTGATGGTAGATGGCAATCAAATATATATCAAAAGAAAAAACTGCCTCCTTCTTAAAATGTACAAACAAAAAATTAAACAGTGTGATTCGTTGCAATGCTGCAATTAACACTAATAAATAAATTCAATCAAACGACTTATTTTGAGAACTCAAAAATTAAATCGTGTGCGAAATGTTCAGACAATCATGTATCCTGATTTAAAACCAGTTTGAATGTAAACTTATTCATAGCTTGTGTGAAAAATCCCCACTCATAGCTTGCACATAACTTGCTTAAATGCCACAATTAGTTAATACCTATTATAAACTATTGTGCGAAACCTCATCGTCACAATTTTGCAATTCGCAATCGAATTTTCTCATGGTTAAATTTTAAAAAGACAATTGAAGTAATTCCACTTATTGCTCAGCCCTAACTGCAAGTGGTTTTAGTTGAATGGCTAGCATACAATAGAAAATGCCCCGTTAACATTTAGCCTCGATAGTGTTACTACCCTTTGACTGCTATGTGAACACAAACTGGTGGAGCAGCACATGTAGACAGAACCTTTAGATGGCTAAAAACAAATGTTTTTTTCAACTAATTCATATTCCACAAAAGCAAAAGTATTATTCCGAATTCTGTGTCTCGACTAGTGCGGCTGCATAGAACATATTGTTGTAAAAGAAAGTTTTGAGTTGCTATGCTATGAGTTGCCTTCGAGGGAGCTTTATTGAAAAACCATCATTATTTAGATTTTGTAGGTGTATCAATTAAATTATAAATAGTTTTGCATTTTCTCCCCAGCACCATCTTAGTGGAACCTTGCTGCGAAGCCTATTTGACAGAAACAGGTGATGTGTGCATGACAGTTGGCTCGGACCCTCACTGTGCAGTGGGCACAGAACTCAACACGGTGCAGTTGTCTATTTTTTCCCATCGCTTCATGAGCATAGCAGGTTAGAACTATCAGCAAAAAAAAAAAAAAAAAAAACGTTTAAAAAAATTGCCAATTCTGACTTGTTCTGGTCCATCCTTGTGACCCTGTAGAACAAATGGGTAGAGTTCTTCAACGAACGTCCATCTCCACCAACATCAAGGAACGTTTGGACTTCTCCTGTGCTGTGTTTGGACCAGATGGTGGTCTGGTGTCAAACGCACCGCACATTCCTGTCCATCTTGGTGCCATGCAGGAGACTGTCCAGTACCAGGTGCGGAGGTTTTGTGTACTGTCCAGTTTAGCTGATTTTACATAAATATATATATATATATATATATATATATATATATATATATATATATATATATATATATATATATATATATATATATATATATATATATATATATATATATATATATATATATATATATATAAAAATATTATTTTTTTCAGATAAAATCTCTAGGGGATCAAATACAAGACGGAGATGTGATTCTGAGTAACCACCCATGTGCCGGCGGCAGTCACCTACCTGATCTGACAGTCATCACTCCAGTCAGTTGTGCAGCATCTCTTCTTCAGCATTTTCTTCTTCTTTGTTATCTTTTTTTCTTACCTATGCCAACACTTCCCTCCTTGAATTCTAGGTGTTTAGGAAAGGCGTGAGCAAGCCGGTGTTCTTTGTAGCCAGCAGGGGGCACCATGCTGACATAGGAGGCATCACACCAGGCTCCATGCCTCCGCATTCCACATCTCTGCAGCAGGAGGGCGCTGTCTTCATTTCCTTCAAACTGGTAACAGGGGGAGTCTTCCAAGAAGAAGGTAGGCTGTTGATTGGATAGAATTTAATAATGTTTGTTTATATTTATTACACAACGTTTGAATCACACAAGGACGTAACTGATTATACATATCAGTTGGAGTTTGTAAGTTGTTGTAGATATGCATATGCAATTTGAATATTGAAATGGAATTTTAATCTGTTTTTAGGTAAGACCTTTGATCATATGCGGTAACCTTACTTGTAGGACTGTCACCATCAAATATTTTTGATATCAGTTATTTTGTTGATTATTCAATCAATTACTCAAATGTGATCACATTTATTTTGTATGAAAATGTATTAAAAAATTATTGTTTTCCCCCGATGATTGTTTATTACCTTTTCTTTAACGCTTAGTGATATCAAAAGAAACAAAATATCACAAAATGGATTGATGTTCTCAACCGTCTTTTTGAGACTGATTCATCACATGCCCGTGCCTTTTGATGACATTTCTGCTGACAAGATTTAGGTCACATTAACTTTCCTCCCAAGCCCTTCTTTTATTTAGTATTTGGTTCTAATGCTTTTTGAAATATATTGGTAATGATAAAATAAGTGTATGGTGCTAACACTATGCAGCATACTGCATGCAGGTTTACATTTTGCATTATTTTCTTCCCATAGCATTTTTTTCTGTTTTACATCTTGGCTGTGGCCTTTTCAGCTGTGACAGAGGCTCTGATGGCTCCGGCCCAATACCCGGAGTCATCTGGAACTCGGAACCTCCACGACAACCTGTCGGACCTGCGCGCTCAGGTAGCAGCCAACCGGAGAGGCAGTCAACTGGTGGGGGAGTTGATTGACTGCTATGGCCTGGCTGTCGTTCAGGCCTACATGGGCTACATCCAGGTAACGATGGGTCCTGGAGTAAACAGAGCAAATTAGACTCTCTCTGATGGCTTGGACTGTGCATGTTGCAGAGTAATGCAGAGCTGGCAGTGAGGGACATGCTGAGGGACTTTGCGAGTCGTCGACGACAACAGACCGGCTCACTGGAGGTGGAGTCAGAGGATTTCATGGATGACGGCACTCCAATCCGGCTGCGGGTCCAGATAAATGAAGATGAGGTAGTGATTAATGAAGTCAAAGTCTTGTCAGTAACCTGACACAAGACTTTTTTTTTTTTCGTACTGAAAACGGTGTTCTTTGTTTAGGGGACTGTGTTTTCCTGTCTGAGAGAATAAAGTGCCTTTTTTTTCAAGGGAATCCTTATTTCTTCAGACATTTTCAGCTGAAAAACGTATTTGTTTGTCTCTATTTTTGATAACTTTATTTTTTTAATGCCCAATTAATACCGACACAGGCATATTTTGCTACCTGTTGTCGACTGGAAATGACATCACATATGTTCAAAGGTCAGATAATAACCAATCACAGTTCACCTGTTTTCTGGGATTTCTCATGTGACGGTCACAAGCTAAGCCATGATTGGTCGTTGCTGAAAGTCCTGAGTACATGCATTGTTGTTTTCAGTCAACAGCAAGAGACAAAAATGTCTTTGCTGCTTTTAATTGTACAAGAAAAAATACGTAGTTATCAAATTAATTACAGACAAAATATAGACTTTTTACATAAGTTTCGTATGCTTTAAACAGCCTATAACACAGTTGTCAAACTCAAGGCCCGGGGGCCAGATCCGGTCCACCACATCATTTAATGTTTCTTCCCAATCTCTCTTTTGAACTGTTTTTTTTTTTACCAGCCTTTGATTTCAAAACTAGCTAAGCGTGTGACGAATAATGACTGCAAATCAAATATATATTTGATTCGTCCCTCTGACCGAGACTATAACTACAATGTGGCCCACGATAAAAATGAGTTTGACACCCCTGGCCTATAACCTTTACAGGGCACTGCTGTGTTTGACTTCACTGGCACGGGCACAGAGGTTTGGGGGAACTGCAATGCTCCACGAGCTATTACTCTCTCTGCCCTCATCTACTGCCTACGCTGCATGGTGGGACAGGACATCCCCCTCAATCAGGTCTTATTCTTGTCTTGGACATCCATTGCTTGACAGGAGCCTCATTGACATTAAATGAGCTCTTTGTTTTCTTTTTTCTTTTCTCCCCACGCACACATTTAGGGCTGTCTTGCCCCAATCAAAGTCATCATCCCCCCAGGTTCCATCCTGCAGCCTTCACAGAATGCTGCTGTGGTTGGTGGGAATGTCCTCACGTCCCAGAGAGTTGTGGATGTCATTTTCAAAGCTTTTGAGGTCTGCGCCGCTTCTCAGGTGAGAGTGGATGCAATTGGATGATGCCACTTGGTAAGATCAGCATCCATTTCGAAAAGCGGCCCATGTATGACAAACTATGTCTTTGTGATTAGGGCTGCATGAACAACGTTTCATTTGGCAGCGAGAAAGTTGGCTACTATGAGACGGTCGCCGGTGGTGCTGGGGCAGGGCCAAGCTGGAATGGGAGAAGTGGCGTTCACAGTCACATGACCAATACGCGCATTACTGATCCAGAGATTTTGGAAAAGAGGTAAGACATGAGATCTGATTACACAAAGGACTAATTTTGGTAATTAAAAAGTGAATTATTTTTTGTACAGGGAGCACAATATTGGTAAATTGGCTTTCCCCCAAATCTACAAAATATACATGTTAGGTTAGTTAAAACAGTATGTTGAAGTGAGGGGTGGTGGATCAGTGGTTGTTACCTGTTACCATTCTGGCACTCACATGTTGCTGCAGTCGCAACCCACATTTAAGGAAGTTAGTGCAATAAAGCATTTTTTAGTAGTAGTAGTAGTAGTAGTAGTAGTAGTTTTAAGCAGTCTCCAAAAATGTATGTGTTTTTTTGGCAGCTACAGTAATTCATTGCATGCATTAATTACATGCATGCAGTTTCCTTCAATACCTTGACAATTACCACACACACACACATACACAAAACACATGCTTGATACGTCCTTACCAAGTCTTGCCTGGCCTTATTTCAAGGTACCGGTACTTACAATCACTGCCGATACTAGAATAGGCTCCTCTGTTGAAGCAGTTTTGTGATCACAAACTACAAACTAAAATAGAAAATTGTCATCGAATTGCTATATTGGAATAAATGGGTCTTTCTTTTACTTTATCTTTCATTGTTTTGGGGGGGGAAATTTAGTGTGATAAAAATGCCAGTGGTATCAAACATCTTTAAATAGCAATGAACAAGTTGGGTGTTTTTTTTTTGTTTTTTTTTTTAATCAAAGCCGTCTTCCTAGCACTTGCATTTAATGTTCATTCCAGTTTTATATTCAGTATAGAACTGTTTAAATTCTAACTTTGTATTAATGGACATTTGACTAATTTTACCTAATTTGCTGGGGAAAGAAAATAAATGAATGGAGTACTCATTTCAAAATATGATTATAGGTATCTTTATTTCAAGAATAATATATATTTTTTAAAACAGTCCTTTTATGTAAGAATTAGCATAGCTTTGTTGCAGCCAAGTTTGCACTAACTGTCACGTTCATCCCTATTAGGTACCCAGTGATTTTGGCACAGTTCTCTTTGAGACCCGCTTCAGGAGGTGCCGGGAAGTACCGGGGAGGAGACGGTGTGATTCGGAAGCTCTTATTCAGAGACAAAGTGGTCCTTTCTGTGCTGACTGAGAGAAGATCCACGCGCCCCTATGGCCTTCAGGGTAAAGACATTGAAGCTTTTCAAACTAGTTTTTGTCTTGAATTGAGCAAACATTTTTGACAATGTTGTCTTTCTCTGCTGGTCAGGGGGTGAAGCTGGTGCAGCTGGACTCAACCTGCTTCACAGAGCTGACGGGAGAGTGCTCAGCCTGGGTGCAAAGACCAGCGTCAACCTTCATCCTGGGGTAGGATGTCAAAATGAGAAACAAAATGAGATACAAATGCCCCAACCTACGGGAAGGCATCATTTGAATTTTTTTTTTTACTTTGACTTGCAAGCATAAACTTTATATGTAAGCACCATGTTATAGTGAACAATTCATCCAAAATTTTGTTTCAAACAATATTAAAACAACCACATACTGTATTTTGCCTTAGAAAGCGACTTCGTTAAAAATTTAATCAATAATCAATTGATTTTGAAAAATATTTTCACTGGTAATGGTACCCTATTTTTAACAACTGCATTTGTATTATACACATACAAATTATTCTTGAGACTATGAATATGAATATCAGGCAGTGCTTCTCAATCATTTTTTGCAACCCAGGCAAGGAAACATTCCGTGCCCCCCACTCATCATGATGACTATAAATACGATCATTTTCTATAAAAAATGTATACGTATAACTAAAATTGTATATTTTTTAACAACAACAGAAAAAGCAATACAAAGCAACTTTAAACAAATGATAACTTATTACACTGTTTATACAGGTTACAAATTAGTCTGAAACTGAAAAAAAAGAACGAATTGCATCAAAGTGTCTGAAATTTTTAAAAAATATGCCAATCATCATTTAAATGAGGTACATTTTGGACCAACTGAACTGTTTGATGCTGAAAAAAAAATTAAATCAATAAATAATAACAAATGTAAGCTGATCTGGAACATTAACAAAGGAGTACCAGTATCTTAAACATTTAAACTTGAGGAATAAGCTGAGGTGTAAAAAAACAAAATGTTGTGACAGCAATTAAATTTAAAGAGCTTCCATAACTCCTGCACAGACTTAAATACTTAAAATAGTTCAAATTATCACTCTCCTCCTCCCCCAAAATGTTAATAATTTTTAATAAGGAAAGACTGTGCTCTATGTTATTTTACTTCAGAAAAACACAGCATAATAATACAATTAAATCGAATGTAAACAGGCATATGCTTTGTCCGTCCTGATTAAAATCTGCAATCAAATTTGGGGCGGTGGGGGGGGTGCTCTAAAACCCATGTCATCCTTCTCACTATGTATGTAATATCAACAGCGGCCAGAAGCAGCGCCAAAAAAAAAAAACAAAGCTCAAGCACAGACATATGAACTGTTGAACTAAATAATTTCCAAAACATTATTTCGGGTGCAGCCCACACGGACCAGTACTGGTCCACGGACCGGTGGTTGGGGACTGCTGCTTTACAGTATGTGTTCTCATACCCATCACTTAAATCCATTTTGTGTCTGTTTCCCTCTACAGGACATGTTCTGCCTATACACCCCTGGGGGAGGGGGGTATGGGAAGGAGGAGGACGCAAATCAAAGACCACAGGCAAAGCGCAAGCGCTTGAATGAGACGTTCACTGAGAGAGGCAGCGTCTTTGAATTCCGCATGGCACAAGAAGGAGTGTGACAGTGCGCGGAAACACAGTAAATACAAGTGGAAAGGTGGAATGATTGAAAGGAATTAAAAGATTATGAATTCTAAGGTGGACTTGAAGAAGACAAAAAGAGACACATTAAAGTCAGATTTTTTAATCAGAAATTTGTTTATCTTTTATTCACTAATTATTTTAAAGGCTGATGTATTCATGAGAGTTTCTGCTGACTGTGGTAATTACATTTACACAATGCTAAAACACATTTCCAAATAATATGTGTATTTTTTGCAAGGGATTAAGAATCCTAATTAAGATTAGAAGAGATCTTTCTACCTTTAGCAACCTAATCCCTTTTTATTTTCATTTTTTTATGTCAACGATCATGCAAAAGCAAAAGGTTTTTGCATGATTGTTCACCGACCCAGAATGTATTGTTCACCTTTTGTTTTTAAAGAGAGAGTTTTTAGAAAATACTATATTCATATATGATGCATTTTCACAAAAGCAGACTTATGTTAGTTTCAGCAATTTGAATGTTGACTAGTTTAAATCCCTAGTTTTGTGAAAAATGGGTTCAAAATGTCACCTCATTGATAATTCAACAGTGTGCATTGTCTACAAATTCCTTATTTCCATACACTTGGATTACAATTTGAACTTTTTGACTGCCGGGAACTGAAAGTGGACATTTGATTTTTTTTTTTTTTTTTCAAACCAAGCCCAATGGGACAAAGTAGTACATTTAAGTTAGCGAGTGATATTTGAGGTGTAGCCCAGCATTGTCATGTATTTTGGTGGGTTGGTTGGAGCTGTTGTTTCTCTCCTCCCTTTTTGGGTGAGGATTGATGCAGGGGTTGGGGGGGAGCATGATGAGGGTGTGCAGGCATGCGTAGGCTGCTGATAAAGAGATAGTGACCACTGAGGAGGAAGCAGCAGGAGGTTGACGGCTGCTGGATTTTGGATGTAAATCAGATGGTTCCTCCGCGCTCCTTGCAAATTCCCATTCGAAGCCCGTAGATGGTCGATCAAAGATAACTTCCTTGTTTATGGATCTCAATTCCTGTGCTCAAACACCATCTGTGGTTCCATGAAGATTGCCCCCCTTCGAGCACAGCCAGAATTATCTCCTTTAGTTTATCAGCTCAAAGCTTACAAGAGCTGCTGTCACATTGACAGCAAACATGACTAATTTAAACCCAGGTGTCTATTAAAAGAATGTTCTGTAAAAACTTTAAACATATGTTTAAAAATATATATTTTTCAAATCGAACTATGTACAGTAGAAACAATGTTTTTTTGGGCATAGCATACTTGAAAGCTTTGAGGATGAAACACTATCTCAGTTTTACATAGTCAGTACAAATATAAAGTTTAAAATTAATATGGAGAGGCAAAAAATATCTATTTTCTAAAAATACTAAACAAGACTGTTAAACTAAAGCAGCATTTTATTATAGACCCTGTTCAGCACCATGGCAAATCCTTTGACAATATATTTTTTTAAAAACAAACAATTGTCAAGACAGGAAGTTAGTTTGTTGTGAAAGGCAATCACATGACTTGAAAAGAGTGCAAATTAACCCTCAGTGCAAAGTCCACATTGTCGACAGCATAAAAGACAGAGGTAGTTGTCCAACAAGAAATTAAAAAGACAAATCTGAGCAATATTTAAAAGGACATTACTATTCCTACAAACAATGATCATGATAGAACTGTGCATTTAGTAATAGAAGTTAAATGTGTAAATGCATTATTACTCATTCCTTGACAACCCATTAAAAATTACTGACGTCTATTGTGGAGTTAAAGCAGGGATAGATTTCATGTATTTAATGAGTTTGTAACGCCACAAAGTTTCATTATATGCACCTTTCACTGCCTAGTTTCTTTCAAATAACCATAAAATTCAGTACAAAAAAAAATCAGCTGTCCAGTAAAGACAACCTTACTAATAATAATTAAAAAAAAAAAAACACTAAACTGGCAGTGCAGTGATAATGCTGTATGTGAGCATATGCAATTTGTTTTCCTTACAGGATTGAGGTAGATAGGCTTGGTTATACAATATGAGGTAGTTTCTTTCAATTATATATATTTTTTGCACCTTTTTTTCCACGTAGAATTGTCATTGTGGTTTGGAATAAAGTGACACTTTAAAAGAATAGCTAAAAGGCATCAATACTGAGAGTACCGATTTAGGGACGACGCATTTTGCGGGGTGTACTGGCTGGCTGGTTGATGATATGAGTTTTGATTTGTAGGTAATAGCGCATCAAACACACTCTTATTTGGTGGCACTGATTGGAGCATGTTGTCCAAGTCCATGATGAGCGGAGGTGGTTGGACGGAAACCCGCCCGCTTGGGAGGATGGGCCAATAAGCGTGGCTCAGAAAGTGAGCTGGGGCCACATGAGAGCTCCCATAACTGTAAAGAGGAAGTCCACCATGCAGGGGCATTAGCGACCCGCTGTTGAACCGCATGCTGGGTGGGGCAACAGCATTGGGTGGGGCGTATTTGGCATAAGAGGTGGGTAGCTCCCAAGGGGGGGCAACAGCATCCCGTCGCGCTAACTTATGTAGCGGAGGTTTATATTCCTCATAACCACCTGATCCTGCTTGACCATCAGGGGGGAGACGCTTCCCGTGTAGAGACACCCCTTTCCAGTCTTCTTCGGAGGAAGAGGAGGAGGTGGAGGCTGGGCTAGCCGAGCTGGCGGAAACGCTGCGGGCGGAGGAGGTGAAGCGGGGTCGCGCGGGTGGCGATAACTGAGGGCACTCTGGCTCGCCCCAACTGTCTTTCATGCCCATGTCCACAACCCCTGAACCACTATTGGGGCGAAGGCTGTGGAGCAAAGAGTCAATAGCGAAGGATGAGTCCAACTTGGGCCGGAACAAGTCATCTTGGGGTGGGGAAAGGTTCCTGGGCCGCGTGGGAGGAGGCAGAGCGGTCACGGGGTCAGTGGGAGGCGGCGGCGGCGGCAGAAATTCTGGCTTGTGTCCCTGGAGGATGTAAGGGGCCAGATCCTGAGCAAAGATGGCCTCATCCTGGCGGGACACGGCCGTGTTCTGTCTCTTTAGGAGCTCCAAAGGAACACAGCTCAGCTCCACGGCCCAGAAGTTACCTTTGCCCTGAGGCTTGCTGGGATCTTTTAACACCTGAGGAAGTAGAAAAGGAGCATGAATATTCAAACCTGACAACCCAGTCGGGTTTGCCCTATTTTACATTTACTCACAATTCAACCACCAACAGAAGCTTTAAACTCGTTTGAGGTTTCAACCAAAAGACCGTCAAAGTGTATTTTCGCAAAAGGTTGAAATTTGTCAGTTGTAATACACACAGATTTGCTCCAAAATATTCACTCCCTAGCTAGCCATAAAGTCAGTTAAATCAGTTAAAAAAGTTATTGGTTGAAATGACTGACATAGAAAAACATTTTTATTGTTTAATTTTTTTCATATTAAAAAATGTTATTAGGGCTGCAATTAACAATTATGTGATTATTCGATTTTATTTATGAGTTGCCTTTTGATGAATCAGATATTTAAAAACATGTTTTAGTTTAAATAGACAATGGGTTTTTTTTTTATTGTTACGCGCAGAGATAATCAGTCTGCTCTCTGAGAAGGTGACACAAATTAGAACATTTTTACTCTGAAATTTCAACCATTTGGACCATTTATGATTAAAAATGCTTCTAAATGATTATCAAATAGATTAGTTGTTAATGGCACCTCCAATATAGAACATCCAGAGTCCACACAGGCAGGCCAGGGCAAGCTGGATTTGAACCTGAGACCTCTGAACTGTGAGGCAGATGTGTTATTCAGTCTTCCACCGTGCTCTTACGTTAACTCATTTCAACCCATCGGTCACAAAAGTCAGCATAAAGAAAATTCTATTTATGAGGCTCTATAAGTGATTTTCAATCCTTTTTTATTGAAGTATTGAAATACTACAATGTGTAGATGAAATGTGTGCAATGTCACTTGACCAGAGCTGTTTACTTTGTGGTTGCACTTCGAGAGAAAGATGACATCCTCAAAGCTCCCAAATAAAAGGTTAGTAAAGTATGTTAAAATAAACATAGAACAAAGATTTTTCATATGCATGATCTTCAAGATGATACTGTATATGCATTTGCACTTACTCGAATTGGTTTGGTGTGTTTGCACATTGAGCAATTACACTGTTGTGACCGGTCATAAAACACACCTTTTCATCAACTATTTCACTTTTTTTTTTAAATAAGTGCTTGATTATTTCAAAGGGTTATGATTTGGGTATATGGTTTGGATGTTTTCATTTCCAGGAAAAAAATTAGGCTTGAATGGGTTAAGTTAAAAAAAAAAAATCAACAATGCAATATGCTTGTGTAATTCCAATTATGAAATATTCAGATAGATCTTTATTTTTTTAAACTTGTCACCAATTTTGGGCTCAGTTCTACATATGCTCAAAGGAAATGTCATTAGGAAGTCTTTAATCAAACCAGGGGTGGTCCTAGGTCAGACAATTAGGGTGCTGATCACTCGGCCAGGCAATGTTAATTTAACCATTTTTATATATTTCATTCACACATTTAGCCAATGGGAAGCACACTACATTATGGTTATGGGCATCTAATCAGTGAATTTTTCAATAGCGCCTTGTCTTTAATATTAAGGCACGCATGGGTGCTTGGATTAAATTTAGGTGTGTGTGAGGCCCCCTAAAAATGAAGTACATCTTTTGTTCTGTTTGACTTTCTTTAACTACATGTTATGATTGTAATTGATGCTGTTGCTGTATATTGTACACCTACAGTCACTAATTTCCCATCATGGCGTTAATATTAAGGTTACCAAAATATTAGACAACACACCTACAGTACAGGTTTATGGCAGGGCAGTTCTACTTCGTTTGAAATAATGACCTATTTGATAAAACATTTGCATTATATGCCATTATTGATATGGTGTAAACCTCACGTCACTAATTTGGAACGCTTGTCTTCAAGTAACTCATGACGACTGTAAAGAGTGAACTAAAGTATGTAACCATACAAACCTTAACGAAGCAGTCATATGAAGAAAGATTGTGCCGCACAGAATCCCTCCAGCCTTTGTAGTTCCCTTTAAAGAATGGGAAGAGGGTACTAATCTCTTTCAAAATCTGAAACCAAACCAACAGAACGTAAATCACAAGTATGACGTGTGACAACATTGGCAAACATCAATTGGCATTAGTTAACGCATAGTTTAGATTACTTATTTGAAATACATGTTGAGGCCCATGTACTGTATCTAATCGTGCTAATGATTCATATCAGCATCTGGGTTGTCGTGCAAGCTTATCGCACGCAGCAACCCCAATAGTGAGTGGCATGGCCGGCAGTCACTCAAGTGTCAACAAGCTTTGCTGTTTTCTGTCTAATATTGACATTGCATTTATATCCACTTTTACTGTGCTCAACAGAGTTGTTTACATGCTAAAGTCAAACCGGTCCGCGCGTAAAACACACCCGAAGCGACATTTTGAGCGTTTACAGTTAAACACGTGTATACCCAGTTTACCTCAGATAAAGTCAGCTTCTTTTCTGGGGAACGTTGAATCACCATGGCAATCATTGCAAGGTACGAGTATGGGGGTTTGGGGTACCGCTGATAATTCTTCTTCTTGCCGGTTCTTGCACCAGTCGGCACTCGGTCACCGCTCCACGCATCCTGGGGAGCAGCTTCTAGTTTGGGGTCGGCTTGGTGCGCGGTCCCGTATGACGCTTCTGGTGCTGCGAGTTTATCCATGAACGGTTGCGGGTTCTGGGGGACCATCTGAGCCGAACGCTGGTCGCTCCAGTGCTGAACCGTGGAGCTCTGCGCTGCGTTGCAGGGCGGACAAGTTTGTCGCGCATCCCAGCTCAAATCGAGCTGAAGATCTCCGAGGTGGGACAGAGCGGGTGGTGCCATCAGGCTGTGCCCCGGCCAGTGTTTTGTCATGTTGATGCTTCCAGCACGTTCGGACTGGAGGACGGTGAGCTGGAGAGGGAGGGGGTTGGGGGGTGGGCGGTCAAAGAGTCGGTCCTTAACTTGTGGCAGACTGTTGGCTCCAGGCTGACTATTTGAAGAGCAAACAATTAACAGTTTCATGTAAGTCCTGCTGCGTAATCGAGAAGAGAATGACGCGTTATCTGAGAGCAGGATGAGTGATCGCCGCGGGGGGCTGGGGAGGGATTTGTGTATGCGAGAGTAAACCTGTAAAGAACCTTTATGATAATATCGGTTTACCACGTTAGCGCACTGATGAGGAGTTTGCTTTGGAGAAATTTACGCACGACCGTTGCGTTTTGTCAAGAAAAAAACCTGTGGTAAAATCTGAACGTGTATACAGTATATGTATATGTATATGTATATGTATATGTATCTAATGCTCAGCAATAAACCAAAACCACTGATCAGTATTAGGTGATAATGCAGAAAGGAGGACTAATGGAAGTTGGGTTACAAGTGGTAATTTCGATTGAGGCTTACATGCAATCAACATGTTCTTATAGAAAATATTGTATACAAAATGAATCTCTAATTTACAACCACCAGTATATGATTAAATTATTCCGGTTTTAAAAAGCTGTTACCTTCTGGGGTGGTTTCATTTGCAGCTATAGCACCCTTTCGGTTTGGCTCGGCAAACTTGTATGCGTCACTGCAAGTCTCCAGTTTCCAAAGATGCTGCTCACAGTTGGTGTTCTCGGAGGATGTCATTCACCCCAGAAAGTGGAGAGTTTCGGGAATGCAGGTCTTTTGTTCCAATTAACGTAGTGCTAATGTGCCAACGCTTGCTTCTCAGCAAGACAGTGAAAACAAGTTGGATTAGGAGAAACCCCGTCGGCAAGCTGACGACCAACAGTATCCTTCCCAAAAGAGACAAGCTGCTTAGCATGTGAGTAGATTCGGGGCCATTCAACGCCATTTGTATGTTTTGTGGGGCTGACAAGCTGTGAAGTATCCTCGATGGGCAAGACTTTCACACCTTGGACAAGAACGATTTTGTAATTGTTTGCAAAAATCCCCAAAATATTCCATTGGAAAAGACATGAATCAACAAAACCATGATATCCTATGCTTGTTCACACGCTGAGAGGTCTGTATCAATTTTCATTACGCTTATTAAAATGTTATTAATGGACACGTACATGAGGCTAAAAAACAATGGAAAAAAGTAAACATCGACTTGTTTTTTGGAAAGTGGCTATCAAATATTTATTATTACATCATGTACTGTGCATAATGAGCAAACTATATTAAAAAAATATGCACAAGTTGCTGTTATTTCTAAACATTTCTGACCCTTTAGTATCGCCTTCAAATATTGACAATACGAGGTACATCCGTTTTGTCAAACAGTATAATATTTGTAAATTGCTGGTGAGAATTTCATTTAAGCAAGTGGTGGTTCAAAATGCTCAACTGTAAATTGAAACCCATTGAGATGTTTACACTTACAATGTATGTCAATTATGGAAAGTGTTTTTCTATTTAAAAAAATTCTGATATTTAACAAAAATAACGGACTATTTTGGGGGCACAGTTGCTACCCTCTTCAAACGTTTTCTTTTGTTGACCCAATTTTATTACCCCATTGGCAACAAAAGATTTTGGCATGTTGTTACTTAAGTGAAATATTCTTATGTTGGCCCAAATTTATGTCTCTCTCTCTCTCTCTCTCTCTCGCTCGCTCGCTCGCTATCCTCTCTCTCTCTCTCTCTCTCTCTCTCGCTCTCGCGCAAAAGAGAGATTCACATGCATTCACTATGCACAATGTTTGGAAGCTATTTACATGAGAGAGTGCAAGAGAGAGAGAGAGAGAGAGAGAGAGAGAGAGAGAGAGAGAGAGAGAGCGAGAGAGAGAGAGAGAGAGAGAGAGAGAGAGAATGTTGACCGATTGACGTTAAAGCGTGTAAATGTAGAAGTCAATTTTCGGTTAATAATTCATTTTGCATTTAGGCTTTCCCTATTTACGCCACTTAAAAGGTTGAGCCACAGATATTTGCTTCAGTTGTTTATACACACGCTGCTGTATTCATATTTTTAAACTTAAATTTATCAGATAAATCATGGATCTCACCACGTGACTGTTACGTTAAGATTTTACTGTCCCTCTATGTTTGTGATGACGTTCCCTTCACTTGTTGCAACTAGGTGATTTACTTCTCTGAATCATTGGACAGACATAAAAATATGTCTTCCTCTTGTGGTTGTTGTATGTTATGCAGCGCTATAATTAACAGCCCTTTACAAATACCACAAAACGCATTTCATGCTCATTCATGTAAATTATTTGTTGCACAAGTTTAAAGTTTAAATCAAACGTGCAGGCAACGCCCACATGCATTCACTATGGACAATCTTTGGAAGCTATTTAGATGCGTAGTGAAGTCTTCGGTAATTTAAATGCAATCTGTCTATCTATCTTTTTCTGTGTACTGAAGTGTCGCCTAATAGGTTTGGCCTGGATTAGTGAGCAATGTCCGAGAAGAATGGCAAACCGTTTGGATAGAAATTCATCTATTATGGAACAACAGTGATTGCTGGTTGTGTCGAGAAAAGTCATCTTAAATGTTGTTGGATGTATCCTGCGCAGCCCAAGACGAGAAATTAATTAAAACCCGTGAATGTAATGGACATTTGTCATTTCTTCTGCATTTGTGGAAATGTGGAGACTTTTCACGACCTATTTTAATGTTCCATCTAAATGGGATTTAGAACACGTTTCGTGGAAAGTCTTTTTGGTTTTTACTATTAAACTTTGTTTGTTTGTTTGTTTGTTTGTTTTTTTACACCAAGACTAGCAAAGAAAGTTCCTGTACTGCTTTCAAAGTATAGGCACTAATGCCTTTTTTTTTTACTTGCTAGATGATTCCAGTCATATATGTTAGGACAATGGAGCTGTTTAATGTAATGCAAGGAGTGTTTACATGTTTACAGTTTTCCAATTGAGAAAATGGTAATGCGATTTTCATTTGCCATCTTACTATGGAGAAGAATTACTGTAAACACTGTACATCAACTGAATAAGTGGAAACGCTCTCTAAAATTGATGCTGGTCCAGGGAATACAACAAAAAAATCATCAGAAATGTTTGGTAGCACAACAAAGGGAGTGTGGATTTCCTGAAACTGTTGGATGCTGCTACATATACTTGAACAACTTGCACAATGATCATAATTCACTAAATCTCGCCTTTTGACCACGTGCTTTTTCTATGTCTTAAAAATGTGAGAATCTGTTTCTGGCACGAAAAGTATCGGGTCAGGGTCTCAACGTCCTAAAAATTAATATTGTAGTGTTCGAATAATACCAATAGATGACAGTGTTACTCTAAGTTAAGTTTTACAGGTTTGTTTCACTCTATGTGTGGCTTTAGCGCCCTCTAGCGCAGGCGGTCAGCAGGAGGAGAGATTCCAGGTCTGGTTGTTATGGTGAAGCATTTCCCTAGAGGGACTGGCCGTACCAGGAGCAGCGGTCAGCAGCTGACTGAATTCCACAGAACCGCGCACAGGCGTCCTCCCTCGCGCACTCGACCAACAGGTAAGCTATGATGATTTTATCCTGTGTCTTACTTTTATGAAGTGTGCTTTTTTTCAGCGGCGAAAGCGTATATGTAATTACGTCCCCGCTGCATGTGCGTACCGCCTCGCCTGCAGAAAAGTAAAGCTAACCTACGTCTCGCTTCTCGCGGATGCTAACATGACAATAAGGAAAGCCGACTTTTGCGCAACTCGGTGGGTGTTTTAAAGTTGACCGAGACAGAACATTCATTCACTGGTTTTACATCCTCGTGGCGTTAACGAAGCCGCGGAAATTGAATGAACTGCCGATTTTACCTGTCCGAAGATCCACCTGTTGGGGCTAGCTTAGTAGCTATTCAGCTACTTCCTTTCCTTATGTCTCGCTACTTCTCATACATTTATAAATTGGTGTCCTTATTTATGTACTTGGTGCGAATGGTAATCCATCATTATGATAAAGTTATCATGACAACAATTGAGCGTTTTTTTGTCATTTCATATTATTCCTATGATGACATTTAACTTCCCCATATAAAATACAACTAGTTCATTGCTCTCTTCACGTACTTTATCTATGAAAAGTGATCACATTTATGCATTTAATAATGACCAAGGCAAATAGTTGGGCACAAATGTTATTTTCTTTTTAAAAATTTACAATAATTGTTGAGGAAAAGCTTTCAGGAAGCTAGCATCTTTAGGGTTTCACATGGATGAAAAATAAATGAATAGTAGCTGGATTTTTGCAGCCTGGATCATAGATGTGTGAATATTTTGCCTAAGGGTTCAAATAAGCTTCAAGCAGTTCTGTTTGAATTGGGTGTGTCACTCTAAAACGGGCTCTACCTAGGCCTTATCCCACAAACATTTATTTATGTTAAACATAAATATTTGGATTCTTGTCAACCCAGTTTTGCAAGCTCTCAATCATGGGACCACTGCCCATTCTTGTTCAATGTATGTACAATACATACAATCTAATATTTGCCTATTTCTCGAGGACACAAAATGAATATTAGCTAACAGACACACACAGGCACGGGCACAACGTTTATGGTGTCAGGCCTTGGAGGAAATCGTGTAAAGGTTAGGTGATAGTTCAACATTGTATTGAAGTTATGTGGACCTTGGCCGATTTTGATTGTATGAAGAAAGCTAGTGGGGATAGTGCATTTTCATTTCACATGACCAATACATTATCTTTTTGTAACGAGCTTTTATTGAAGGTTGAAGGTAGCAATGTTGCGACAGGTGGTTTTGTCATGCTGTATGTTGGCCTTTGTTTTCATCTAACATAACTCCAGAGAGTCTGCTTATGATTATAATGATTAGCACCTCCTTTTTGTGAATTTCTCCAAATTTCCATAATACAATGGGCCCCCGGTTTTCGAGATTAATTTGTTCTGCAGTTGGGATCGCAACGCGAATTCGCCACGGGCATTCCAAACCTATGTTAATTAGCTAATGCATGTAAAACCCCAGGTAAAAACATCAAAATTGTATTTATTAAAAATTGGTATCAAAATAGTATAGCAAGTGCTGCTTATATATAATATACATATATACAATTAAATAACATTGTAAAAAAATATATATAAGGGATTCATTTACCTATGAACGACGTGACAAGCTTGTTACAGCCATATTCCCTAGTGAGGGTAGCCTAGCCTAGGCTAGCTTAGCCGTCTTCGTATTTCTTGATTATCTCCAGCTTTGTTTCCATACTAATCAAACTAATCATGGCATAAAGAGGAGACAAAAAAAAACTTCGCGGTCCACATCGTAAGGTGAAATAAACGTAAGGCTGGGACGTCGTAAACTGAGGGTCCACTGTATATGTTGAAACAATTCCGATGACGTTAGCCAAACATTTAGTCCACTTGGCTGACTCAGCACAAATATGGTTCGTGATTATTTGGTAAGCAGATTAGCTCTTGGCATCCAACAGAGGATCATTCAAGAATCGTCCGCACTGAACTCAGCTTTGTTTCATCAAACAGCTCAACTGTGGTGGTACACAACGGCTGTGCCACAGCATTTCATAATGAAACAACCACCTGCCTACTTCCAAATGTTGCCACATTTAAGGCCTGAGCCAACCTGGGATTTAAGCAGGGCTTTGTCCCTGCCAGTTTAGTTACCGCCCTCTTGTTGAATGCTTCAGCGGCGTGCTAGTGCGTTCATAGTGCTCTATTCATAACACTCATTGAATGAAAGTGTATGTTCCAGAGCAGCTCCAGACTTCACTTCCTGTTAGGTGGTGAGGTGGAAAAAGTCCACAAATGCTCAGATTGGCCTAAGAATATTTGAACAAGCACTGAATATTTGTTCATGTTTCTCCACATGTGAGTTCCACTCTATGCTACTAGTTTGTACAACATCAGTGAGTTACTACTTCCCCTTTTGTCATATCAGTGATGAAAGTCACAAGGCCAGAACTCAGTGTTGCCTACTACTATATTAAGTTAAAAAATTGCTTATTGATTTTTGATTCACTGATATGTTTTCTGTTCTTAAAAGCTAACCATTATTAAATATAAACAATAGAGCCGGACATATCGATTTCAGTAAGCGAATGTTATTTATTGACTGAAAAAATTATTGATAAAATATTGTAATAAATATAGGAACACTTTTTCTCAGCTCAATTCATTTCAATGAAAATGAGTTAAACACACATTTTTAGTATTTGGGAGGCCAAATACATACCCCCATGAATAGTTGGAGTCAACTGTAAATACATATTAAAAAAAAAATTGTTTACTACTATTTTCAGTTCACAGAATACATTACATGGCGCAATGAATTTAGTTAGGTTAAAAGGGCAATAATCCCTGCCATTTGTGTTTGTGTTACCAGTTATTAAATATGGGTCATATTTGGCATATTTTTGTTTGGTTCGGTATATATTTAAGAATACAAGATTTTGGCAAATATCTATGTGTAATAATAAATGAGACAGTTTTTACAAAATAACACAGTAGTACTCTCTACATTTGTTCCCCTAGCTCTATGAAAATTGATAGGCATGTGTAGCACTCCCAAGCATTAAAAAAGTAAATTACACCTATATGCTATGACAGAGGTCAACCAATGCGGTTCCCACGGGAACCAGCATGCCTGTTCTGCTAATCGCTCACAAGAGATTTTCTGGTAATGTTGCAAACAATATATTACATGTACATAACATGTTTTTCTTGATTTACATATTTACTACAGCTGTTCCATAACTATTTTGAGAAATCATTAACATGATCGGTGTCTTCAAACTGATGCCCTTCATATTAGTCAGTACCTTAGAAGTAGCTCTCACTTTCAAAAAGGTTGGTGATCCCTGTGCTAAGATGTATTAAAAAAAAAAAAGTTTTTTTGAATGTCCACTTTTTACACATTTACAGGGGTCATTCTATTACCCCCAAGATGATTTCTTAACGGTGACAAAAATATTTCTCTTCACATTTTTATACACTGCGGCGAGCACATTGAACGAATATAACAACATTTGTCAGAAAAGCTTCAAGCCATTGAGCACACTCGATGCCAAATACTGTATTCTGACTTTTCATTCAAGGGCATGGCTTATACATTGCCGCAATATCAATATTTGGAGTGTCCAATACACCTACCACGCATGTTTTTGAAATGTGGTAGGAGACTGGAGTGCCCGGAGAAGACCCACATGAGCAGAGGGAAAACATACAAACTCCACATAGGAAGGCCGGGGCAAAGCTGGTAGAATGTGTACAATTCAACATCTTTAACTATATAGTAATTTATATGCCTGATTACTATTGCCACCTATTGAAGCCAAGCAGTGACCCATCAAACACCAACACTGATAAGTCGTCTAATATACCCTCGTATCAACAAGTATCATCAGCCCCATTGGTATCAAATGGTACGGCCTCAGGCTGCTTTTGGAAGTGTAATTAGTGTCTTATCAGAGATTCTTGAGTTCCTTACCTGACTTCAACTTGTCAGAATTGTTTACCAGATCATATTTATATATTAAACAGCTTATCGAGATAGTTTTGCTCTAATTTTTAGTCACAAAAGTATGCCCCCCCCCATTTACTTATTAGAATCATTGAGATTTATTCAACACCTGCTTGACACAAATCTTCCATGTCAAACTGAATCCTTTCTAGGGTCAATCAGCGGTGTTGCTTAATGTACTACTCCAGTTTTAACTTACGAATTGTGTCTGGAATTACATCACTAATGCTGCAGTTCACGTTCCTGTGGAGATTTTTCTTGTTTCCCCAATCCTTTAAATCTGCCTTCAAATAACACATCCTGTTTTGTTTTTCACGGGCTAACTACAAATAATTTTCCTGTCAGCCTGACAGGTCTCTTATTCACTGTAGGCATAGACTGTGGAAATGTTGCCCCTCACTTGTACGAAGAGCACAAACATGCTTGGAAATCTTTGGAGTTACTTTATTTGCTGGAGCCCATCAGTCAAGGGTGGTATGTTAAGCTGCTGGATCAAACTAAGGAAATCCTTACATTGTAGAAACAATGGGTGAGGGGTATCCACCCTTAAAATAGAATGACAGTGTTCTAAAGCAGTGACTCTTAACCTTTTTTTATCTTTTTCAATGAAGCACCTCCTTTGAAAATATTTTTCAGCCACATACCCCCAAACCAGGGTAAAGCAAAGCATTTTTGGATTTAAGAAATACTTCAAACAATGCAGTATTATCCATGTCTAATTTATCAATCTTTTGGTGTTATAATTGTAATTATACTATATTCAGCAGTCAAATGGCCGATATTTTCAGATTTTTTTTTAACTTTTTACCTTTTCATATGCTATCTATTTACAGCAGCTCTATATGAGCCTCACAATTAAGGGACCTGAGTTCAATTTCAGCTGCCTCCAGCCTTCCTGTGTGGAGTTTGCATGTTCTCCTCAAGCCAGTGAATTCTCTCCGGGCTTCCATCCACACTCCAAAAGCATGCATGCATCACACTCTAGAGTGTCTTTAGGAGTGATTGGGTGCGTGAATGGTTGTTCTTCTCATCCAGTTCAGGGTGCCCCTTGCCTACTGCCCGCAGCTGGGATAGGCAGCAGCAAGCCTCCGACCCTCGTCAGGATAGGCGGCTATAGAAAATGGATGGATGGATTGATGGATGTTTTGCGTCTGGCCGGCTTTCGAACAATGTCATGTAGGCGGTGGCAGCAGCCACACGGTGGGAGGTATAGAAAATGGATGGATGGATTGATGGATGTTTTGCGGCCGGCTGGCCGGCATCCGAGGCGAGAGGTGCAGCTTCAGTCAACAAGATGTTTCACTTTCTGGTTAATGTCAGTACCATGGTGCCAAATATAATCAAAAATTAAACGTAATTAAAAAAAAAAAAAAACCTCACCTAAACAATCCCTATCTGTTGGGCCCCAACCAATGACAAAGCACATCCCTATAAACCTTAAAAAAAAACATTCAGTGGCTTGCAAAGGAGCCACTGTAACACAATGTAACAATAAGCTGCTTCATTTTCCAATTAATTTGCTCTTAATTCGAAAAAAAAAAAAAACGATTCCTGTCAGGCACTAAAAAACATTAATTAGTTAATTAATTAATTAAAATGATCAAATTTAATGTCGCTTTCTAAAGTGCCTTCAGGTACACCCATTTGAGGACGACAAACATTTGTGTTTGGATCCAGCCTCTTGCCTGTTGGATGAGGACCTCACCATCACTCCCTATCTCACTGAGTGCCTCGAATTGACCTTCCTCTCAACGCTCACAGACCTGTGTCTAAATAATATATGATTAGCTGAGAAAGAGCCAAGTGTGTGTAGGCCACAGACGTTGCCCAGTGTGTTACGTTAATGAGAACTCACTCGGAGCGTGCCACTCGCTGATGTTGCCCTGGTTCATGTCGTTGACTAAGTTCAGTCCATCTCACATCTGTTCACACCTCCTCAAGTCTTACCTTGTGTGTATGCCCAACGCCTGCAGAGTGTGTGCTGGGCCGCGAGGTGTGTCAATCATTAATGACAACAGTTCCACCATCTCAGGTTTCCTTCAGTACAGGAGGGAGTTGTTTGAAGAAGCTCAAGAGTTAAAAATAACAACGCTATGCGGTTAGTGCTTGTACATTGTACTGTATTTCAACATGCCAATTAAATGAGTTGTCTCTTCCCACAGGTGAAGCCAGCAGACTTTTGTGGTTGCCTGGAAGCCCAGCCACCATTATCCAGCTGCAATGCGATATATGGTGACTTTTAAATAATCATCAAACCCCACCACTGCACTGTCGAAAGAGCTGCATGCATAAACTTGTGAGGAATACCAGCTATCTGGATCTACAAAAGACCTTTAGAGATTGTCCCCTTATTTTGGATCCAATTCTTGAATATAATCCCCAATATGGATTACAAACTCAAATGGAATATCTAATCTAGAGACAAATTGCAATTCTACAGTGACTCTCCAATGGCACGGAGTGGAGGACTGACTATTTGTTGCAATCCTCTGATGATCTGTTTTTGTTTTTTGACACTTTTTTTCATTTTTCCTGCCTTGATAGAACTTCCATTTTGAAAAATGGGAAAGAGACAAAGTAATCATTCTATGTGTTGCTTCTTTTTGCAACCAGGGAGATATATGTCATCTGATTCCACTACATAAGTCTGAATCAGTAGAGGTACATCAATTTTTTTTTGTTTTGCGCGCTCACCAATGCAATGTCATAACAGACTTATTTTGAAGCATATGTCCTGTTTGAACGTAAGGAAATAGACCTATTGACCGAGTGAGTTGTGGCATTATGGCTGCGGACCACAGCGAGTTACTGGCCGAGATGTCCACCATTGGCCGTCTGAATGCAACCGAACGCCTCAAGCATGCCCAGAGGCGGCGTGCTCAACAACTGAAAGCATGGGCCCAGATGGAGAAGGATGCAGCACGGGGATCGAAAGCCAAAGCAGATAAGAAGAAGCGTACAAGAAAAGTGACCTTCCCGAATGCCGTTACTCTTCTTGATGCAGCTGCACGCAATGACCTAGAGGAGGGTTAGTTAACACATTTTTTGCAACAGTCATATGCAATAATCTAAAGAATCACAGTAACCCCACGGTAAAAACTGTCTGTCATGTTAGGTATTATTATGGCATTGAATAAAATATATAAAAAGAAGATATTCATGTATAACTGACACTAACTTTCTAAGGCCATTGTCTTTAGTGTCCTTTGTTAGGTGTGGGTTCAAGACTAAGAATAGAGGTAAATCTTTTAAATTCATTGTTAGCTTACACACTAGTACACATTTATTTCAGCTGTAGTCCTCTGCAATGCATTTCTTTTACGGTTTAAATCAGGAATGTCCAAACTTTTTTTTCTGTTCAGGGTTGGATACAGAAAAATAGAAAGACGAAAGGGCCATGTTTACGGTTTATATCAGGGATGTCCAAACCTCCAGGGACGAATACCGAAAAATAGATGTCATGTATTTTTTTTATTTTTTTTTTAAATTCACTTCATACTTCAATATTAGCAATAAAATAGTGAAGTCTGTGGGCTGGTACTAAAGTAGGTAAGCGCTTAAGTCTTACCGAAAGTAATTATCTAAGATAAGTGATTACTGTAGTTCTTTGATACTTAAAGTAAATACTTCATTAACATTTGCAGCGTTAGTACTTTGTTTCCAAAACGAATTGATTACATTTACTGTCTAAAGTACTATTTAAAGTAGTATGAGAAAAAATTGCTATTAGACCATCCTTTAGCCAGACACTTAAAAAACTGAAAGAAATATAAATTGCTTGGGCTTGAAAGTCTGCATTTAAAAACTTAAAAATATCTTTAGGATCGAATTAGTTTAAAAAAAAAAAACAATAAAAAAAAATCAATCAAGCAATCACACGTTGTTTATATAATGTAGTCCTTCACAAAAATGCGAATGGTGGACAGCAAATGGCACCCTGGCCATAGTTCGGCCACTGTGGTTTATGTGTGTATTTGTCTATAGTGAGGGAGCTGCTCAACAGTGGTGTTAGCCCAGATCTGGTCAATGAAGATGGACTGACTGCCCTCCATCAGGTAAGCATAAACCTTGTCATCAGTCTCGCTAGTTTAATATGAATATCCAACAATCTATGGGGTTTTTTAAAGGGGAAGTCAACTCAAAGGTTTTTTTTACAATCATATGTACTATGTGCCCCCAGTAGTGTATACACTGCATTATGATAAATATTACGTTTGTGGAATATGGACCACCTGTTTTTATCCATGTTAGAGGGCAGCCATTTTTTCACTTGATGTCACCTGAAACTGACATCTCAGTTTCTCAGAGATCTGGTAACAGCTCATCTATTTTCTGAGTTAGGTCATGTGATTTTTGCCAGCAAATCCCTGATTGGTTATTACTTGAACTACAAGCAACTGTCATGTCATTTTCAGTCATCAGAAAGAGGCTACATGGCTGACCCCTGAGATTAATTAAAGTAGATTTTACTGCTTAATCCATATTCCACGAACACAGTATAAATCATCATGCAACATATTATTCTGGCTCATTTGGATTATCACAACGACTACAGCCTATGCATTATATAAACCAAATCTGAGGGCTGAACAGTGAAAAGTTTGCAATTGCATTTAAAAATGTTGCTTATCTACTTTTCAATATTTGTCTGGCACTGCTCTTTTTTATTTTGTCTAAGCATTCACTTATCTTCATTATACAAACACAATGAGTCCTTCCCAGATTTTTACTTTAAGGTGAACATTCTTTTCCTGAACAATTCAGTAGGATTCCAAGGAGAAGGTCATAAAAATCCTGTTTTGTCTGATGAGCTCCTCTGTGAAAAAACATGCACTTTGTGACTCTTTTTGTTGCTTGATCAATCTGTCGGATTTTCAAAAAATAAAGTTAAAATGTCCACCCCTTGATTAGAAAATAACATTTTTTTTTCTCAGATTGCTAGTGCATAAAACTCTTTTTTCATGATTAGATTGCTAGTTTCATCCTTAACATGTTAGAAAATCTGCAAAAAAAATGTTGATCATTGTTTGCCAAGTAAAAGCAGATTTTTGCAAATATTTTATTTTGATTCAGCGTAATGATAACTTGCTTCTATACAGGAGTAAAGGAATCTGAGAATATTTTGAATCAAGACGCTAAAATCTGGGCATTTGGACTTTTCAGGTCTCTAATTAATCGGTTACCAAAAATAACTAGGAGCCAGATAACCAGAAGCCATTTTTGGAGTAATTGCTTGTGAATGCTAAAAGCTGAATGAAAAACTGTGGATGCATATGAAGTAATTTGGCAATGCTTTGGAATCATGGACTGTAATGGGATTATTTTGAATTATGTTGAATGATATTGAACGATGCGGAAATATGGTATTTACTGAGTGATATGGAATGATGACAAATGTGACTTTTTCATGCTTAAGTACACATTTCAGGGGAAAATTGTAGTGATGAGCTGAGCAATTTAATGTTTGAAGATTTGAATCTGAAGAAAGTGTGGAAATTAAAGTTTTGTTTAAATGTTGAAAAAAAGTTGTGACAGGGATCAGCTGAACAGTTTTCAATTGGAACTGTTAGATTCTTTAAAAAATGAAGAGGTCAGAGAAGAAAAACAAAAAGCATTTCAAGTTTTGGTTTTTGTTTTGAAATAATGTAGTAGTTTAGATGAGCTGAATAGTTTTAGTTCAAGACATGAGAGTTAGTCTGAAAATGGTGAAATTACAGGTAATAGCGCCCCTCCCAAAATAATAATTTTTATTGCTTTTATTATTCAGAATTTTGGGGAAAACAAATGTACTTTGTGTGAATAAAGTTCAAGAAATTTCAAAGCAGTTGAATGGCAAAAATGGCGAAATAAATACATATAATAATAATAATAATAATTATTATTATTATTATTATAGTAAAATTAATATGATTTCAGCATTTACTTAATCATTGAATTATTCTGTAATGGATTAGTTGTTTATGAGTTGTTGCACCTTTAATGTTCACTCACACACAGGGTTTTACATTATTTTGTTCACGTGCAAGAACATGCCTCGGATATGCATGAATATTTGCTTCATGCAAATGTCTATTTGTTCTGTCCTGCCAGTGCTGCATCGATGACTTTGTGGACGTAGTGCAGTGCCTTCTAGACGCAGGTGCTTGTGTCAACGCCTGTGATAGTGAGCTGTGGACACCGCTGCATGCTGCTGCCACCTGTGGGCACACAGGGCTGGTGCAGCTACTTATTCAGGCGTGAGTTGGCCCAGTTAGCCTAAACAATGTCTTTGACACTTTGGAGTCACCCAATTGCCCTCTCATTTATGTTTCTAAATTTGTGTGAATGCTGCTGCAGTGGGGCTGACTTGATGGCCGTCAATGCAGATGGAAATATGCCCTATGACCTTTGTGAGGATGAGGCCACCCTTGAGCTCCTGGAGATGATGATGACTGAACAAGGTCAGAGAGCTAGATCAAATAACATGCCATTAAAGCTTATACCTCCATTTATTTTTATATCTGTCTGATTGCTGAAAGTCAAGATGGTGTCTGTTTGTGCAGGAATAACACAGGCCCACATAGATGAATCCAGAGGTGCTAAAGAGGCGGCGATGCTTGCTGATATCCAAGCTATTGTTCACAAGGGAGGGGACTTAAACAGTCAGGATGATAATGGGACAACACTGGTGAGAATTATTCTTCCCAAACTGAAATATTGTCATGTTGCCTCTCCAAAGCAAAGTGCTCCACGTTATGATCGAATAAGTAGTTTTACAAGTTAAACCTGCTTTGTTTTGATAATAGTGATTGTGATATCAGCGTGAATTCTGTTGTGCCAATTTTTGTACATGTCTTGTAGCTGCATATCGCGGCTGCTAATGGATACCTGTCTGTGGCGGAGCTGCTGTTAGAGCATAAGGCCCAGGTGGAGGTAAAAGACTGTGATGGGTGGACGCCATTGCATGCTGCTTCATGCTGGGGACAAGTCAGTACTGCAGCCTTAGGAACTTAATTCAGAACTCACTCAAGACAATGTACGATTCAATCAAATTTGGCGTTTGTGTTCAGATCCAAATGGTAGAACTGCTGGTGGGCCATGAAGCCAGCTTAGACACTAAGTCTGTTCTGGAAGAGACTCCTCTGGGCATGTTTATTTATTTTTTTAAGCATCCGGCCCTGTTGTTTCCATACCAATAATAATACCTGAATGTTTTTAAAGATGTTTGCATGGACGAGGAGGTCAGGGCCAAACTAATGGACCTCAAGCACAAACATGACGCCATCATGAAGAGCCAGGATCGTCACAAGGGCACATTACAAAGACGGGTTTCTAGTACCGGCAGCAGAGGGTATGATTGGCTATTAGACTCCCTGTTTCTGTTGATGGAATCATGTAAGAAAAGCAATGTAATGCTTCTGTCTGGTTTGGACAGGAAAGTGGTGCGACGTGTTAGTGTGAACGAGCGTTCCAGCCTGTACAGGCGGGAGCATCACAAAGAAGCCATGGTATGGCAGGAGAGGGGCCGTCAGCCCGAACCACAAGATGACGACGAGGACCGCCTGACTGACAATGAGCTTCATCAGCATGTGAGCACATCAGTTTAAAAAAAAAAAATCTGTCTTTAATTTAAAAAACAATTTCAGTGCTTTACCTAAAATGGAATTTGTAGCTGGAGTTCCGATGTCCCAAGAACCTTAGATAAATGTGACCTTTTCCTTACTGCATCCCTTTATTTTTGCCGTTATTCACTCCTATTATTGTGCAGTTGCAGCTGTCACCCCTATTTGAAGAAAATGTCAGACTCTATAGTAACTACGTTTTTGAAAAGGGGAACACCACTCAACTCCACTTATTTAACACACAACGACCTTTACATGCTCTTCGAGTTCTGTTTATCCCATCCACAGTACTGAAACAGCTCTGAAAATTCCCCACTGATAACATTGGAGTCATTGTATATTCTCATTGACCTGAGTGTAGCTTTTGACACCATTTCACACCTCATATTCTGCTCAATATAGTCACTGGGGGTGTGCCCAAAAAAATCTATTTTAATGAAAATCGGGATTCTCATTTACTACGATTTAAATTTATATAATATGTCCCTGAGTCAATACTATGCATAAAAGAAAGATTTCTTCCCCTAACAGTCACCTCCAGTGGCATCCCTCACACCACGCAGACTGATTTCATTTATACACAAAGAACATCCAACTAAAATCTTTTTCATCAAACCCCTACCCCATCACTTCAGGTGTGTCCCAGGGATCTATCCTGGGGCCCCTGGTTTTTGTATAGAATGAATGAATGCATGGCAATTTCATGCATTTTTTTAATTGGCTGATTATGGCCAAAAATATATGTAGATTAACTATCTACCTTTATTTAACCATTTACAGCCGTTGTATACAAGTAACACTGGTCTCATTATTTATTACATATACATCTTTACTATATATATATATATATATATATATATATATATATATATATATATATATATATATATATATATATATATATATGCGTGTGTGTGTGTGTTGTTTTAAAAAAAAGTATAAAGTACATAGTGCAACATAAATCAAACACAAATGTATTAAAGATGACATTCAACTAATAGAAACACAAACAAATATGGCAAAGTTTAACGCTCTTATGCTGTAGCTTCATTAACTGCGCCAAACAATGTATACTGTGTAATGAAATGTAATTTTTTTTAACAATGTATTCATTGTTTACCCTGGCTATTCACAGGGAATAGTTAACAGGCCAGCCTGGGAATCTTCAGACTCCGCGTGTAATTGACGCCAATTGAGATCCACTGGGAGGAAACAAATGCTGTCTTATTAATTATAACAATTTAAATGAAACCTGTAAGGCCTGTAGGTGTGGATCTCCAGCCCTCGAGGCCTGTATTATGAATGTTTTCCAAATTTGTCTTGGCACAACACCTAATTCAAATGTCCATTGTTATGAAGCTCATGCAGAGAACCAATAGGCTCATTTAAATCCAATTGGCCCCAAATGGTTAATTGAATGATTAATCGATAATCTGTAATATCTTTTCTGCCGAAATTCTGCATCAGTCACAATGAACATCGGTCGGCCCTTAACATTTTTTCCTACCACTTTTATTATATCGTATACTGTACAATAAGAGAATGAAGCAAGAATGAAATGAATAGATGAGCATGAAAAATATTTTAATCCAATTTTAGAGGTGAGAAACATAACACTGTGAATATTTGATGGTCTTCATTAAAGAACAGAGCCATATTTGGTCCACACATTCAAATGTCCAAAAACCGATTCATCATTCCTTACGTCTTACCATTCAGGCTGGAGGAGAAGCCTTGTCATATGCGGATACACCAGAGGCTACTGTCAGCGATAGCGCGTCAAACCTTGGCAACGGAGGGCCATCTATTTCTCTGGCCTCTTCTGTGCCTGGAGAGCAGTGGAGCGGAGGAGGTCGCCTGGAACGAAGCGCCTGCTACCAACTCAACCCACCATCACTGCCCGTAGCGGAAGACTTCTCGGACAGTATGACTCGGGAAAAATCTCATCACACGTTGGCCGACCTGAAACGTCAGCGGGCAGCAGCCAAGCTCAAAAAGTACCCGGCGCCTCCGCCGCCTTTAACACCACCCATAGAAGAGGAGACGCCCTCTGCCGCCGCATCTGAGGTGACAAGTCCTTCGGTACTACAGTCCCCCTCTGCGGGGACGCGCAGCACAGAGACAGCAGCGTCCCCCAGCCAGGTGTTCTTCACACCAGCCAGTGGAGATCCCCCTCTACTGAAACTGCGAGCTCCTGAGGAGGAGCAGTCTACCAACAAGGAACCTTGCTGTAGACTCATGTAGACACAGAGATGATGGACACCTTTGTCACAAGTGGCACAGACATTGCATGCTTGCTTGTCATGTAAGCTTGCCATTCAGACCGCAGTGCTATCCTTCTGGTTTCCTCCCCCAACTTTGACTGTCCTCTTTTTTTTTTTTTCAATCTCTTCTTCACTAATCTTGTGCTCTTCACAGAACCCTTGGAATGATCTCAATGTTGTGTAAGTCACAGCTAAATGACTAAATATTTTTAAGTTGCACTTTCTTCCAGAAACTTTTTTTCTATGACAGTACTACTCATACTCAAGTATTCCCATGTGCTGTACGTATAGAATCGCTAAGTTTCTTATGGGTGGGAGCTGACCTCTTTCTGATAGTCTTGTAGTATTGTACAGAATCCCTCATACAAAGTTGTAAACAAGGACTATTACCTTGCATGCTTTGTTTTCAATTTTTGGATCATACTAAAGTATATATTAATATTTTTAATGGTGAAGTTTGTAAATGGCTTTTTCTCTGAAATAAGAGTTTATATTAAAATCCACACTTAATTCACTCTTCATTGTATATATTATTGAAACACAATCATGCTTCTTTATTTTCATTTTCTACATCAGGATTAAACCTACCTAGTTTTTAATGAATCAACAAACCAAATAACAGATGCTTTATATGTTTACAGTATATACAAGTATGTATGTATGTATAAATAAATGTATATTTGTGTGTGTGTGTGTGTGTGTGTGTACACACATATACAGTGTGTGTATATATATATATATGTGTGTGTATATATATATATGTATATATATATATATATATATATATATATATATATATATATATATATATATATATATATATATATATATGTTGTTTTATTTTCCCCTTTAGCACTGTGGAAGAGGTTTCGTAATAATTTAGTTGTATCAAAGGTTGTCTCACTTATCTAGAGTAAATACAATCCCCACCCAAGGTCACATAAACAATCTGAAAATATCAAAGGCAAGATCTGCATCATAAAAAAATAATAGTCCATAAATTAATTCTCAATTATGTTCTTCACACACTGCCAAAACCGATACATTTATCAGTTACTATAATTGTTATGATAATCCAATTGAATTTGAAGAAGCAGCAACATATCTGTCCTCATGACACACACAGTTGATAACGTCCATCCATCCATTATCTTTACCGCTTCTATTCATGAGAGTCACGGGTTGATAGCAAACGATGAATTCCAATATTTTCAAAATAACATACAATATTTCACATTATAACACAGAATTTTCACATTATGTTGTGTATGCACCTATTGCATTTTTTTAAAGATTTCATATTCTGTACTTAACACATTTCTGTGGCTGACCTACATTCTTAGGATTTTTTCTCTTTTGCGATGGAGCGACTCATTATTGCCTGAGAGAGAAAGAATTTGTGCCCTCTCCATGCCTCACATGCCTGTTCTGCCAGCGCGAAATATAGAAGCACACAAAGTCAAAACGCTTGAATTGCATCCATCCATTTTCTACAGTTTGTCTGGGAACAGCAGCTTCAGCAGGGGAGCCCAGACTTCCCCCTACTCAGCCACTTCTTCCAGCTCCTCCTTCTCCCTGGCGTTCCCAGGCCAGACATAATCTCTCTGGCGTGTCCTGGGTCACCCCTGGAGCCTCTTCCTGGAGGGACATGCCTGGAACACCTGATCAGGGAGACATCCAGGGGGCATTCTAACCAGATGCTCGAACCACCTTGACTGGCTCCTTTCAGCAGCTCGACACGTAGGACCGTAAATCGACCAGTAAATCGAGAGCTTTGCCTTTTGGCTCAGCTTCTTCTTGAGCACAATAGACCGGTACAAAGCTCGCATCACAGTGGACGCTGCACCGATTCATTTTTTAATGAGATTTGGAGGTGCTGATCTTCAGCCCAACAATCTCACACTCGGCTGCAAAGCGAGCATTGAGAGTTGGAGATCCTGGCCTCAAGAAGCCAATAGCTCCACATCATCTGCAGAAAGCAGGGATGCAATGCTGAGACCCCCAAACCGGACCCCCTCAAGTCTTCTGCTGCGCCTAGAAATTCTGTCCATAAAAGTAATGAACAGAACTGAAAATCACTTCACTAACCTTACTATGAAAACCAAGATTTGAGCCCCAAATTAGGGAATATAAACAACAGGCTTTATCCCCAATGAATGCTTGGACCGCATTGATTTGACCACTGTTTTCTAACATGTTGTTTTCCTTTTTCAAATTTGCATTTGTTTGCACAACATAATCTAATAAAGTTGACTCAATGCATAACTTTGTGCAAAGGTTAATTGTGGAGCATGTAAAACTTCAATAGCTTGAATATACTGTATTGTTGTGCAGTGATATCTGATATCTGTAAACGAATTTGATTAGAATTACGAGACAGACAAAACTGATGTATGATGACTATGCAAACAGTTTATGATGGAGCGGGTCATTAAGATCGTTTCTGTTGGATTGTTTATTTATAGTTTATTGAGTGTAAAGTAATGAAGTTATCTGGTCCATGAGCTGTTCCTAGAAATTGAACTTCTGTGAAGTTCATCGTATCCGCCTGGCAGCATTGGGTCAAAATGCAGAGCACTGAAATGAACCGAAGTGATTTGAATCCAATGAGAAATGGTGACAATATCTGAAAGGTTTACTTGTCTGCAAAATGTGGCATATTGTCTTACTGCTTTTAGAATGAATTATATGTTTCTTTATTAACTGAGATTCACATTTCACAAAATAAGAAATACATATGCACTTATACGGGTATACATAGAGACTAGAGTGTTTCTGTTCGCACTTGCAGATTAGATAACTCCACATGCTCCTCCCCTTGCAATAAACTTTAAAAGGAGTGGTTTGCATGTTGGTCTGTCATTAAGAAAGCTTCACGTGCACTCTCAGTCAACATGGACTTTTCTAAAAATGCAACAGAGCGGCCAGAGCCCCTTAAGGCAGAAGTGAAAGGTAGTTTCTCAATTTTTTTTTCCAAATTCTACTGTTTTACACTGTGTTGCATATAGAGATGATTTAATGTTTTGCTTTTGTTTTAGGGAACATCCCTCCATGGTTGCAAGGCACATTACTCCGCAATGGACCGGGGCTCTTCACAGTCGGGGAAACCAGCTACAGCCACTGGTTTGATGGCATGTCCATCATGCACAGTTTCTCCTTCAAGGATGGTTGGTCTCTTCCTGTAATGTTTGCTTTCAAAAAATGACGAATTGACTGTTTTTGGTGTTGTTGCACTGTCACAGGTGAAGTGACCCACAGAAGTAGGTTCCTGAGAAGTGACACCTACAAAGCCAATATGGAGTCCAACCGAATTGTTGTGTCTGAAATGGGAACGATGGCTTATCCTGACCCAAGCAAAAACTTCATTGTCAAGTAAGCATCACTTTTGATCTTTGCTTTACCAAAGCAGCTAAAGGAGGGGTAAGGAACTCCTGCCTGGAGAGAGAGAGACACGCTTACGACCACACCTGATTCAGATTATCGGCTCATCGGCAGGCTCTGTGGAAGTCTGATAACGATTATTCGAATCACATGTTTTTATTGAGGGGGGCATCCAAAGCAGGCAGGGGATGAATGAGGACAACTGAGAAAGGTGGGTCAAAGTGACTGGAGTATTGGGTCGGTCCTGTTTGACACCAAATTTTCAAACCAATAGTTCTTAGAGTGTACAGTGTTCCCATTCTGCATCGCAGGTCGGTAATTGTAAAATAAAGTAAAAAAAAAAAAAATTAAAAATGAATTCACTTTTTTTTTTTTTTTTTGTGGATTTTCATGTATGACAGGTTTACCAGGCTATTTTTCTTGACATTTTTCCAACTTCTAAATTAGACCTGACCCCCCCCCCCCAATACTGTTTGTGTATACAATATTTATTTAAAAACAACAACAACAAACAAAATGAGAACAAAAGCAAACAAGTTCAATCTCCACTTTCTGTTACTGTGGATATTTTTGAGAACATAACCCCAGTGTTAAACAAGGAAACACTGTACTGTTATGTCTTGATATTTTGACTCCCTTGTGTACACTCCAAAAACACACAAAAGAAAAAAACACATGTCAAAAATAAAAAATAACTACTACAAAAAAGTTGCTGGTTCATCTTGAGTAAAATGATCAATTTGTTGAGGTTCTTTTGTGCCAAACAACCCAAAGTTGGGTCAAATTTAATCCAAATATATTCGGTTGGAATATAACTGCATTATTTTTATTCCAACTGATTTTCGAGTTTTGATGTTGTGCTGATATTCTGGCTTTTTATGTGGCTGATTGAGGTAACCAAAAAACAGTATAAAATGATGTCAAAAATAGTCCAAAGGTAAAAACAGGACCAGCTCAATATTTGGCTCATTTTGACCCAACCGTCCGAGTTGTCTTGCACAAAATGACCCGTGTCTAGGTTGATTTGAGCAAAATAACACAAAAATTGATCATTTTGTGTGAGTTGGGACAAAAATGATCCAAATATTGCACCAGTCCATTTCAACCTTATTTGGGTTGTTTTAAACCCTACTGTCTTAATAGGCAGAATATTGGACACTTCTCTTTCACTGGATAAATTCTGCATGTAATTTGTGGTCTTATTTTACTTGATTTAAATTTAGTTCAATACTTGGGTCTTTATATCTTTTTGTGGTTGGTCTCTGGTTGGGGTTTGTTTCAGAATCAATCTGTGAAAATCTCTTATTCTTATTTGTGTGTTCTTATGTGTCCAATTACAGGGCAATCACCTTCCTCAACCATACAGTGCCTGACTTCACTGACAACGGTGCCAGCAATTTTATTAAGTATGGCCAAGATTATTTTGCCACCTCCGAGACCAACTACATTCGTAAAATTGACCCAATCACCCTGGAAACCCAGGATAAAGTAAAGCTCATCCGTCTTAACTGTTTTTTTTTTCATTTATTTTATTAAACGTTTTCATTGAATTGTGCTAAGCATACAAATTGTTTTCACTCAGGTGGACTACATGAAGTTTGTCCCTGTCAACTTGGCTACGTCACATCCACACTACGATAAGGAGGGTAACGCTTACAACATGGGAACTTGTATAGCGGAAAAGGGCAAGACCAAATACCTGCTGTTCAAAGTTCCCCCTCTTTCTCAGAAAGGTAAGCGGTCACCTGCTCTGTCCCTACAGATGAAGTATGGGTCCCTATCTGCAGTCAAAATGTGATATGCATACATCTTAAATCACCCTTAGAAAGGACACTGTGCGCAATTTCTGTATGTAAGACAAGATATGTGAAGGAAAAAACTGCTGATGTAGCAAAGACGCAGACAAAGACAATAAATTGTTGAAGCAGCATAAAAGTCAGTTACTGGTAAATCATTAGGCCACAACTGGTCTTTTGTTGTAAGTTCTTTAAAACAGGGGTTCCAAGGACCCCCATTGCAAATATTTGTAGAAACAAAACTCATAAAATGTATTAGCGTTATTCAATTTAATAATGTAATAAGTGCCTTTTTTATTCACCAACAGATTCAATTTGACAGCAAGTATATTTGTTACTTGTCAACTATTCTGAAATTTAGAAAATAAAAGTTAAAAATTTGCACTCCTCCTCATAACAAACCAGGTTAATTTTCAATGATTTAGTCAAAAACAGCATTATAAAATAAAATGCCACCTTAGCTTTGCTTGGCTTCATTGCCTCGTTAGCAAGCAACTGTTGACACAAAACGCACATTTTTGACATTTTTATATTTATGTATGTATGTGTATGTATGTATGTGTGTGTGTGTGTGTGTGTGTGTGTGTATGTATGTATGTATGTATGTATGTATGTATGTACGTATATATATATATATATATATATATATATATATATATATATATATATATATATATATATATAATATGTGTGTGTATATATGTATGTGTGTGTATATATGTGTGTGTGTGTGTGTATATAATATATATATATATATATATATACACACACACATATATATATATATATATATATATATATATATATATATATATATATATATATATATATATATATATATATATATAATGTGTGTATGTATGTGTGTTTTTTTTTTATTTTTTTTTATTTTACTATTTAAATCAATAACCCAAATTATTTCAGACCCCTGCAGTCAGGGAACGGACCCCCGGACTCTTTGAGAACCACTGCTTTAAAATACATTATTTTAAGAATTCCATATTGTTTTCTGTTTTCGAAGATGAAGTACAATAAAAAAAGTTGTTTTCCAAATATATTCTATCCGACCCCACTTCTAAACGCTGCACTCTTAATCAATATTATAGAATCTGAGTTGAGCAACAAAACCCCTCTCATTTTAATCAATCTCATCAGAAAACAGGAGCAGAAAATTCAAACACTGCCATAGTTTGGCTTTTGGTCAAGGTCGTTTGACAGCAGGTTGAGTAGAATTACCTGGATTTTCCATCTCCAAGGGATGGCCATTTTTTCACATGCCGTTGACTGAAAAGGACATCACAATTGCTCAGGTAACACCCAATCATGTTTCAACTTGGCACTGTGACATGAGCAAATTCAGAAAACACGCGAGTCCTGATTGGTCGTTAACTGAACTCTGAAGAACCGTGACGTCAATTTCAGCCGTGAAAACCCTAATCCTGACCCAGAGGGATAATAATGGAGGATTTTGCCGCTTAATTCATATTCCAACAACACTTCATTAATCAGTCAGCTGTTTAGATCAATGAAGGCACATAAAATACAACCTCTAGAAAGGTTTTTGAGATCTACTTTACGCACAGATTCATCCTTCCCACAGACAAAGACAAGAAAGTCCCCGCTCTGAAGAACGCGGAGGTGATTTGTTCAGTACCATGCCGTTCCCTCCTGACGCCAAGCTACTATCACAGCTTCGGCATGACAGACAACTACTTCATCTTCATTGAGCAGCCCTTCAAACTGGACATCCTCAAGATGGCCACCGCCTACATGAGGGGAGTCAACTGGGCCAGCTGCCTTAAGTTCGCTCCAGAAGACAATGTAAGCACCACTTTTAGCACCATTGCACATCTGTAATTTAACAACCCTAAAAATCCAATTTATTCCCTTCAGACTCTGATCCACCTGATAGACAGAAAGACAGGCAAAGTGTTGGAGACAAAATACCACACTGAAGCGATGGTTGTCTACCATCACGTGAATGCTTTTGAAGCGGACGGTTGCGTCATATTTGATGTGATTGCTTACAAGGACAACGGCCTTTACGAAATGTTTTACCTGAGTAAGTTGAATGAAAACGCTCATGACGAAAGCTACTCCAAGCCAAGCTATAAGAGATTTGCACTTCCTGTGAATCCAAACAAGGTGAGAAGACGTGCACATTTAACCCCCTTTTGACAATGGGGATACTGACCTGTAACATATGTACAGGCTGCGGCGATTGGAGAGAACCTGGTGAAAGGGACATACACCACAGCCACAGCAGTGAAAGAGAAAGAAGGCAAACTAATATGCCAAGCGGAGAGCCTCCGCGAAGGTAAACTCCATAAAAGTTTCAGTAACCTTCTGTGTGATGTGTTCTGTTCATTCAACTTTTATTTTTTTTTAGGGATTGAACTGCCACGGATTAATTACGATCTTAACAGCAAGAGACACCGCTTTGTGTATTGCTGCCTTGTTGAGGAATCGGCGCTCTCCAAAGAGGTCATTTTTTTTTTTTTTAGTTTTAGCAATGACATTATGCAACAACAATTGGAATTCCTTTGACTCACTAGGGCATTCTGAATCGGCAGTTTTAAAAGTAAGGAAATGCATTCTTCAGCGCAACATTGTTTTTCCATGTAGAATAAATGACAAAACCACAAGGTGGGAAGTTGTTAAATGTTGAACTAGAGGCTGTTCAAACAAAAATCAAGCCCCACTTGGCCTTGGTTCTATACATACCCATGGGCGCTCTTCATTTGGAAAAAGCCTAGCACAGTGCTAACACAAACAATGGGGAGAAAGGAAGTCCATTTGGCTTGAGTGGCACAAAACATATACTTTAAAGAGCTTCCCCTCATTCTGACTATGTCAAACTCACTGCTCTGACGTCAGAGATAGGAAATGTGCACAAGCACTCGTCTTGTTTCTGTCAACAGGATGATGTTTATTTTTCCTACTTCAAAATCACAACATCCTGGTTAGCCAAGTTCATTCATCGTGAACCATCTGACGAGTCTTAATCGGACTAAAGGTACATCGTAATACTGATGTTGTAACTATAGAATATAAAAAAACAACAACACAAAATACAATAGGAATGTTTTGTGTTTTTTTATTTTTATTTTCAAGTAGGTTATCAATGTCATAAATCCAGATAGCATAATTGCTAAATTGTAGTAAATGGTTATTTATCAACGTTGGTCCTTTATCCACAAGTTTGTGGTTATAAAATTCAGGGTTGGGCGAGTACTGATAAGAATTATCGGTACCTGGCAGCATGCTGGCAGACGAATTAGCACACCCGCCCCACAGTGTGGAAGCCATGGCTTCACTTCGGGCTCCGGCCTTTTTGTATGGACTTTGCATGCTCTCCCCATGCTGTTTCTCTGGGTACTCCAGTTTCCCCCCCAGACTCAAAACATGCATGGTAGGTAAATTGGACACTCTAAATTGTCCTTAGGTGTGTTTGTGAGTGTGTGTGGTTGTTTGTCTTTGTGTAGATAAGCAGTTATGATGGATGGATGGATAGATGAATAGGCAAATTTCTACCCTTATTTCAAGGTATCTCTACTTATGATGACAGGTGATGCTAGTGCCGGCCGCTCTGTTGGAGCAGTTTCATAATCACAAATGAAAAACTGCAAATTAGAACAATAGAAGATTGTCATTAATTTCATTAAGTATGAAGGAAAATGCTATTTTGGAATAGGTAGGTCTTTCTTTAAAACGATCTGTCACTTTGGGGGGATAGGGGTAGTGTGTCAAAAGTACTTATGGTATGTGAACAGAATTTTAATTGAAAATTTAGTATTGGGATTAAAATTGAAAAAAAAAAAAGTGCTCTGTGAATAAACAATTAGGGGGCTTGGTGGAGCACTGGTTAGCGCATCCGCCTCACAGTTAAGGGACCTGAGTTCAAATCCAGCAGGCTCAGGCCTTCCTGTGCGGAGTTTGCATGTTCTCCCCGAGCCCGGGTGAGTTCTCTCCGGGCACTCCGGCTTCCTCCCACACTCCAAAAACATGCATGGCAGGTGTATTGGACATACTAAATTGTCCTGAGGTGTGATTGTGTGTGTGAATGGTTGTTCGTCTCTGTGTGTCCTGCCGTTGGCTGGCAACCAGTTCAGGGTGTCCCCCGCCTAGCGCCCGAAGTCATCTGGTATAGGCAGCATCAAGCCTGCGACCCTTGTGAGGATAAGCGGCTATAAATAATTGATCGATGGATAAACAAATATAAACACAAGTCAAAATAACACATTTATACTTTTATGAATGATTAATTTTGATAAAACATTGATGTTTATTTTTTTAACTTAAATTTAAACTGCACCTAACAGCTCACTACTTTCCTCTCTTCGAACATTAGATCAAGGGTGGCCAAGTCCGGTCCTCAAGAGCCACAATCCAGCCTGTTTTCATTGTGTCCCTTCAACTAACACACCTGATTCAAATGATTAGCTCATCAGCCTGCTTTGCAGAATCCTGGTAACGCTGATTTGAGTCAGGTGTGTTGGTTGAAAAGCTACATTGAAAACAGGCTGGATTGTAGCTCTTGAGGACTGGACTTGGCCATTAGATTTTAAACATACATTAGATTTTGGACATATCTACCAATAACATTTTACAAGTTTTGGTCTATAAGACAAATTTGCTGTCTGAAACAACACATTTCCGTTTGCATTAGTCAGCTAATTAGCAGTTTGGTTATGGCTGTGTCTAGCATAAATAAACGAGAGTCATTGGTAAAACCTGGCAAGAAGTGCGTTCGTCAGCGTGATTTAGTTGTTTTGTTACTGCCAATAATTGGCAATTGAACATAATTTCAGAACAATACTGTGTTTGTATTTGAGAGCTGGTAGCAACAGTTACAGGAAAAAGACTAGTCAAGCTGTTACACCGCGACAGATTGCTTGGAACAACTCCAAAATAAAAGGGTACCAAGGTATTTGTGTCCATATATTGTTTGTTAAACTTTTACTATGAAGTTGGCGTTCTCATCGCAGTTGTTATTATCATCTTTTACTTTAATGCGGAGCAATAACAATTGTTGCTGCCATTGGCTTGACACCTTTTTTGATGTGTACAATAAACGAGTAGCGGAGGCAATGAAATACGCCTTGAATATTTGTTTGACCGAGGAACTCAAATTACACAGAGGTCTTGTTTCAACCCAAGCGAAATTATTTTACCGTTCAGTTATCTCTAATTTTGTGTTTGTTTTGTGGAAATCGTTACAGTATGGATTCATTGCATGTATAGTAAACATGTAGTTTGCAACAGGACAAAGATCAAAATACTGTATACTTTTTTTCCGATGCTATACCGTTACTTTCAACATAAAATACAGTAGTAGGCTTACTTTTGTATATTTGTCATCACTTGCTGAATGACCTCAAGTGTGTTAATCTGATTTTTTTCTTGAAGATTGCCAAATTTGATGTTGAAACCAAGCAAATATTGACCTGGGGTGAAGACAACTGCTGGCCATCCGAGGCAGTCTTTGTTCCCAGGCCGAATGGCGAATCAGAGGATGATGGTAAGCATTACTGGATGGTTGGCATGGATGGTTAGTTAAAGTACTCCTTTACACAAAGTCTTACAGACTCATAGGACAAGGACTTTGGAATTTATTTTTATTTTTCACCATTTGAGTTATTTTCACTTGAAGTTTACACTCCATTCAATAATCAAAATGGGACTATCGATCCTTTAGTAGCTTCTTATCTTACTTTTTCCTCCAATCTTGATCAATAAAATATTTGTTTCCATTTAACTACTACATGAAAGGGTACAGATGGTTCATTTGATTATGTAGTTTTTCTTTTTAGAGTTATATTAAATGTGGTTTTTAAAGTTATTTTTTTAAAATTGTATGTGTTTTGTTTTTTTTGTAGGTGCGGTTTTATCATCCGTAATCAACACCAATCCCAACCAAATGAACTTCATCTTGGTTCTCGATGGCAAAACCTTCAAGGAAGTAGCTCGGGGTTATGTGAACACTGAACTCCATAAGGACATGCATGGATTTTTTATCCCTCAAGTTTAATTTACAGTTTCAGAAAAAAAAAACAAAAAAAAACATGGCATTGACACCATGGAAATTACACTCCAGTATAGTAGGGAATACTTGACAGAGTGATGAGTATGATAAGAATTGTAAAAAAATGGTTATTTGTTATTAGTATCTGCATCATTTTACGTTGAAAATGTATGTTGCATTATACAGTATGCCCACTTTCTTCATGTGTATCGCTGACTTGCTTTCTTTGTGCACTCTATTTTCCCTGGAAAAAAAATTAAAAACATTAAATGGACAAAAAAAACAAAACAAAACCAAGCAACTCTCATCATGAGGACGAATTCAGACACGAAGTTTTGTGCTCTCACTCAGTTCTTAGCCTTTTGTCTGTTTTGTATTTGTTTTATTTTCTTACACAGGCACATACATCTACAGTATCTCCTCTCTCTCTCTCTCTCTCTCTCTCTCTCTCTCTCTCTCTCTCTCTCTCTCTCTCTCTCTCTCTCTATATATATATATATATATATATATATATATATATATATATATATATATATATATCTATACAGTGGGCCCCCGGGTTACGAACTTAATCCGTTCAGCGGCTACGCTCGTATCTCGGATTGCTCGTATAGCGGGCAATCCAAACCCATGTTAATTCGTGAATGCGTGCAACGCGCGCCGAAGCCTTAGGTAAAAACGACACACTGTATACATATATTAAAATCGAGTGACATAATCTGCTGTACATTTACATTACATAATAATTACAATGGATAAATAGCTTTTACCTTTAAAACGACGAGACTTGAGCTGGGTGTAAGCAGAGGGGGACAGAGCCCTACCTCAAAGTGAACACGACGACAGAAATGCTATTGCTCTTACAGTGTTACAGTAACTCTTTCAGTCAGGGTGCAAATCACGCAGATACTAAAACATCATCCTCTTATTTCTTTCTTTACCGCTGCTAGTAATTTTAGAAGCTATGTCTAACAGATAAAGTTTGCAAAGTCTTCACAACATTCCGTTTTTCACTAATTTTCTCTCCTTACTTCCATCCTGTCCCATCAAGCTAGATAAAGGCGTTCGGCCAATAGCATATCGGCATTTCTGTGATTGACGTGTGACGCCGGCCAATAGCATCTCCGTGAGTGAGACCGGGTGACCTTAATCGACCAATAGCATATTCGCATCTCCGTGACTGACTGATAATTATTCGCACTTTTTTTTTTAAACGGTTGGAATGTATTGACAATTAATTTAAAAAAAAACACACATTTAAACCAATGACAATTCTTTGTCCTGCAATCGGCACATTTAATTTCATGTCAGCTGTTTTTCCCTTTAGCTGTACAAACACTACACTTAAATGGTAATATATTTAGACACCGTGAGTGAGACAGTCAGTGTGACGTTGTAAGAGCAATAGCGTTCACGTTACTGCCCCAAGCATCTACTGATGATTGATGCTGTCGCTACTGTTGATTTTACTGACGCAATTAAACGAGAACATATCTATATACTCAATGGCCGGCATGTCGAATTGCTCGTAAGGCGAGACGTAAGGCGAATTGTTCGTAAATCAGGGTGCTCGTAAGCCGGGGGCCGACTGTATATCTATATACGTATATATCTATATATATATATATCTATATACATATATCTATATATATATATATATATATATATATATATATATATATATATATATATATATATATCATATATATATATATATATATATATATATATATATATATATATATATATATATATATATATATATATATATAGTGTGTGTACGTACATATATATACTTCAATCCATACGTCATTTAAAATTAGTATCGACTACCGAAATCTTGGTGCAGCAGTTCCCATTATAGCGCCTCATTCACACTCCAGTCCGGTAGATGGCGGTAATCCTATTTATCGCAGATTGTTAAAACCCATTCACATCAAACAAGACAACATTCTCCATGATGGCTACACTATTACAATAGAACTCGGTATATAGCTCGGTATCGTCTCTACTTTTCTCGATAGCAATTGAGAAAAGACTTCTGGTATCTAAAATGGGGAAAAAAGATAAAGGGGATCGAGGTGAGTCAGTGAATTATGTTATTCTGGCTTGCTCGTTTATCGTCATTATCCCTGGCTCGAGCAAGGATTCGATCTTTCAAATTGATATTAATCCTACCTTCTATTCCATTGTTTTGCTACCTTCCATTCCATTGTTTTGTACGCATGCATTGTGAACTCTGATCCAAAATACTGTCGTCAGCGAGGATCTTGTCAACGTTAATTTTGCATTTTACAACCGCTCAAGTTTCAATCAACTTTGCTTCTCATGCTATGGGTTCACACTGCACTGCATTTTGTATATTGTTTCAGTACATATTCCGGAATCCTTGTGAATATTGTATGTGTGTGCTACCTATTAAACATGCTATCGTCTACAGAGAAAAAGTCGAAAAAGCGTGTTTATGAAGAGGAGGAAAATGATGAAGACGTGGTGAGTGGCAAGTCGCAAGACGCCATACCTGCAGCTGCGGGGAAACAGGTGGATGAGTCCAGCACCAAATTGGATGAATATGGAGCCAAAGACTATCGTGTTCAGATGCTTCTGAAGAATGATCATTCATCACGCCCCCTCTGGGTGGTAAGATGTCCTTTCAGGACCAATTCAAGCTTCCTCCACATTTTATTATTTCTTTTGTCGTCTACAGGCTCCAGATGGACACATCTTTCTAGAAGCTTTTTCACCAGTGTACAAGTATGCACAGGATTTCTTGGTGGCCATTGCGGAACCGGTGTGCAGGCCCACCCACATCCACGAGTACAAGCTGACAGCATATTCGCTTTACGCAGCTGTCAGCGTGGGACTGCAGACCTCTGACATAGTGGAGTATCTGCAGAAACTCAGCAAGACCTCGGTACCTGACGGAATAGTGGAATTTATTAAGGTATGACTTTGGGGCGCTGCCAGTTGGTTTTGGAGCTGATATTTTAGTTTGACACTGGGATTTGGACCTGTAAATGTGATATTCCAACCCTCCATACCAAACTTCAAGCTGTTAAATGTAATTGTACTTTTTTTTTTTTTTTCCAGCTCTGCACTGTGAGCTACGGCAAAGTCAAGCTGGTGCTCAAGCATAATAGGTACAGCAACTTCAACTTTTTTGGTCTTATTGGCCCTTTAATTCAATGTTTCCGTTTCAGGTATTTTGTTGAGAGCACATTTCCTGATGTGATTCAGCGTCTCCTGCAGGACGAAAGGATCAGAAAATGTCGCCTCACTGCCCCTGATGGAACAGACGGCGAGCTTATCACTGAAGTCGTCCACAGCAAATCAGCGGTATGCCCACTATTAAAACGTTCTGTCCAACGATTCTTAAATGAACTTTTTTCCATGTAAACACAATTGACAATGAAACAAGCATTCGTGCATTTTGTCCCAGGAGTTTTTTTTTTTTTTAAAGCTGTCTAAACTGTAAATGTAATTAATTAACTGTACTAATGAAGAAATCCAATTCACCAGATTTCCAAGACCGTTGAGGACAAAGGAGGCGCTTCCACCTCACAACAGGCCACTGATGGTAATACCTCAGACCAACAGGTTCCTGAAGACATTTTTAGCTATTATGAGCAAATGGACAAGGAAGAAGAAGAAGAGGAAGAGACTCAGACTGTGTCTTTTGAGATTCAACAGGTGCAGTTGACATACTTTTCCACATACAATGGTGTTCTAGGGAAGTGATTCTCAACCTTTTTTTTTTTCAATGATGTACAGTATCTACCCCTTGAAATATTTTTTCAGACAGGTACCACCCTAACTGGCGTAAATTGTTTTTGGGTGAGGGGAAAAAAATTCTTCAACTCAAGTGGTGTGCTGTCCATATCTGATTTATTAAACTTTGCAATTATATTTGTAGTGGTGTCTCTTGGGCATATTTTATTCATAAACTCTAGAAGATAGCTCTTGTAATATCATCTGTTTTATTTCTGGCATGTCTACATTACAACTATAGACAATGCGCATCCATATAAAATGCAACAAAATAAAATGATAAGTTGCTTTATCAATTTACAATTTACTTAGCAATTCCTCTTCCCATCGTGGCATTAAAAACCAAAGTAGATATGCTGACATTTGCAGAAACCCTACTAAAATCTCACATACACTCTGAAGTGCCTTACGTACCTCCATTTGAGAATCCCGAGTGTTCTAAGGCAAGGGTCCCCAAGTACCGGTTCGTGGCCGAGGCTGCATCAGTTAATTGTTTCCCTTTTATGTATTATCTGAGTCTAAAAATAATATATTTTGAAAAACCTTTTATTTTGAAGACTGACCAGATTGTCTTGTCCAAAATTTTGCCCACAGAGTATAGTAAAGTAAGAAAGACACATTTGGAAAATTTCTTTAAGAATGGAAAAAAGCCCAATTAAGAGACAGGAGAATAACCTACATCTCAGAAGAAAAAGCATTTAACAGTGTTTAACAGTTGACTGGAAAAAGGCAACGCATTTCAGGTGTCATTGTCTCCCATCACTCCTTTAGATGGGCCTGGCTTGTTGCATAAAAATCAAGCTCAGGAGTCCCATTGATTTAGAATTAATAATGAGTTCAATTTCCATGTGCACTATATATTCGTCATCCTCCGGCCGTGCTAAAATGATCAAGCTTTGGCCCGTCCGTGGTGATAAAAAGGTTGGCAACCACTGTTATAAGAGATGTCAAACCTGATTATCTCTATTTACCTGTATGTTAAGTACAAATGAACTGTATATGTGTCTTACCTAAGCGGTATTCTCATAACCTTGAATATTATTTGTATTTTGATGTGGCGCATTACTGAACTGCTTCATGCTGGGACATTGCTAATACAGCTCTTGAAATGAACTCGGAACAAATATTATTCAGTGTACATAAACTGTCAAAGCGCATGTTTGCGACTTTTCAAATCATTTTGAACTTGATGTTTTTGTCTAGGAGATGATTGAGGCACTACAAAAGCGCTGCATTGAGCTGGAATACCCACTCCTTGCCGAATACGACTTTCGGAATGATACAGTCAACCCAGATATCAACATAGACCTTAAGCCAACTGCTGTACTACGACCCTATCAGGAAAAAAGTCTGCGCAAGATGTTTGGCAATGGACGGGCTCGTTCCGGAGTCATTGTACTGCCGTGCGGTGAGACTGTCGGTTTATTATTAGTAAGATAGGATAAGTGATGAAAAATTCTGTCAGAAGTATTTTCTATTTAACTGTGTTGTCATGTCAAGTGTGATGCCATGTTCATTTGCATTCCTGCATTCCAGGAGCGGGCAAATCTCTAGTTGGTGTGACTGCAGCGTGCACGGTACGCAAACGTTGCCTGGTGTTGGGTAACTCCTCCGTGTCTGTGGAACAGTGGAAGGCCCAGTTTAAGATGTGGTCCACCATCGATGACTCTCAGATCTGCCGCTTCACCTCCGATGCCAAGGACAAGCCCATCGGTTGCTCAGTGGCCATCAGCACCTACTCTATGCTTGGCCACACCACCAAGCGCTCCTGGGAGGCTGAGAGGGTCATGGAGTGGATGAAAAGCCAAGAATGGGGTCTTATTATTCTTGATGAGGTGCACACCATTCCTGGTAAGTTCTAACATCACATATCCTAGATTCGTTTGTGAGATTGGCTGATATGCTAAAATTTTTTCAACATGCTCTTTTTAGCCAAAATGTTTCGAAGTGTACTGACTATCGTCCAGGCGCACTGCAAACTGGGCCTCACTGCTACTTTAGTGAGGGAGGATGACAAGATTGTGGACCTCAACTTCCTAATTGGGCCAAAGCTTTATGAAGCTAACTGGATGGAGCTACAGAGTAATGGCTACATAGCCAAAGTCCAGTGTGCAGAGGTGAGAGATCAGACATCCCATTAGTTGTGTAGTACAGTGGTTCTCAACAATCCTTGAATTCAATATTCTTTCAGCCAGGTATCCCTTAACCAGCACAAAGACATTTTGAATGGGGGGGGGGGGGGGGGGCACGGGACTTAAAACAGAGACCTGTGCCATCCAATTTACCATATTTCTCCGTTTGCAAGTAGTTTCTTTTCCTTATGTTCAAGGGAGAGTCGACTTATACCCGCATAACTCAAAACTGATCGTTTTTTTCCCACATTTCTGTTTGAATGAATAACATTCATTTGAATGTAAAATAAGTCTTATCAAATACAAGGCTTAAAATCATTATATATGTGTCAGACTGAGGCAGACGGGCGACTGGCTCGGGAGGCAGACGGGCGACTGGCTCGGGAGGCCGACGGGCGACTGGCTCGGGAGGCAGACGGGCGACTGGCTCGGGAGGCAGACGGGCGACTGGCTCGGGAGGCAGACGGGCGACTGGCTCGGGAGGCAGACGGGCGACTGGCTCGGGAGGCCGACGGGCGACTGGCTCGGGAGGCAGACGGGCGACTGGCTCGGGAGGCAGACGGGCGACTGGCTTGGGAGGCAGACGGGCAGGGTTCACAGAGGCCGGGGACCGGCTCGCAGGGTTCACAGAGGCCGGGGACCGGCTCGCAGGGTTCACAGAGGCCGGGGACCGGCTCGCAGGGGTCACAGAGGCCGGGGACCGGCTCGCAGGGGTCACAGAGGCCGGGGACCGTCTCGCAGGGGTCACAGAGGCCGGGGCCCGTCTCGCAGGGGTCACAGAGGCCGGGGCCCGGCTCGCAGGGGTCACAGAGGCCGGGGCCCGGCTCGCAGGGGTCACAGAGGCCGGGGCCCGGCTCGCAGGGGTCACAGAGGCCGGGGCCCGGCTCGCAGGGGTCACAGAGGCCGGGGCCCGGCTCGCAGGGGTCACAGAGACCGGGGGCCGGCTCGCAGGGGTCACAGAGGCCGGGGCCCGGCTCGCAGGGTTCACAGAGGCCGGGCGCCGGCTCGCAGGGTTCACAGAGGCCGGGCGCCGGTTCGCAGGGACAGGTAGCCGCCTTGGCGCAGGGACAGGGGCGGGTAGCCGCCTTGGCGCAGGGACAGGGGTGGGTAGCCGTCTTGGCGCAGGGACAGGGGCAGGTGCCGCTTCAGCCCGCCGGCAGGAAGGTTGGGGAACAGAGACAGGTGGTACAGACGCGACAGGAGCTTGGGATAGGGTGCAAGAAGAGGGTGGTACAGGACAGGAGGAAGTAGGCAGGGCGCGGCAAGAGGGGGACACAGAGACAGGAGGGAACGGATCGGAACTGACAGGAGACTGAACAGATGGGTTCTGGTGGTAACTGGGGCGGTGGCCTTTTCGCGGGCCCCTCCACCGGCGGCCACGAAATGCCAACCGGGAGCCCACGAAAAGGTCACGGTCAAATGGGGGCTCTGAATCTGAGTCTTCGGACGGACTGTAAAATGACTGGCTGGACGGAAAATCAAAATCTGAATCAAAATCATAAGAGGTGCACGGGCTCGAATACGGAATATGATAAAAAGTGTCGAAGGAAGAGGGACGCGGGTAAACAAAATCCGGACCGGTACTGGAACGAAACGTGACGAAAGGAGGGCAATCCTCGATATCGGAAAAATCTGAGTCCAACGTACAGTAAGGTGCGCGAACAGGAGAGGAAGGGTGATCGAGTGTGCGGACAGAAGGTGAACTACGCAAATCAGAAAAATCGGAACTACAAAAAACGTGCGGGGACAGAATCGTGTCGTATGGGAGGTCGGAGGAACACGAGGGAAACGCGGAAGTAACAGACGCGGGGGGCGGATCAGAAGCGGGGACAGACGCGGACTCGGAGGGGAGAAACACGGAAGAAAAAACAAGAGGTCTCACACTGGGGGAACGGGGCTGACCGGCGGGCTGAGAACGGATGCGGGCGGGGCGGCGGCGTCGAGTCCGCCGACGCGGACTTCCCGCTGGGTCCTGTGCTGGTCGGAACATTCTGTCAGACTGAGGCAGACGGGCGACTGGCTCGGGAGGCAGACGGGCGACTGGCTCGGGAGGCCGACGGGCGACTGGCTCGGGAGGCAGACGGGCGACTGGCTCGGGAGGCAGACGGGCGACTGGCTCGGGAGGCAGACGGGCGACTGGCTCGGGAGGCAGACGGGCGACTGGCTCGGGAGGCAGACGGGCGACTGGCTCGGGAGGCAGACGGGCGACTGGCTCGGGAGGCAGACGGGCGACTGGCTCGGGAGGCCGACGGGCGACTGGCTCGGGAGGCAGACGGGCGACTGGCTCGGGAGGCAGACGGGCGACTGGCTTGGGAGGCAGACGGGCAGGGTTCACAGAGGCCGGGGACCGGCTCGCAGGGTTCACAGAGGCCGGGGACCGGCTCGCAGGGTTCACAGAGGCCGGGGACCGGCTCGCAGGGGTCACAGAGGCCGGGGACCGGCTCGCAGGGGTCACAGAGGCCGGGGACCGTCTCGCAGGGGTCACAGAGGCCGGGGCCCGTCTCGCAGGGGTCACAGAGGCCGGGGCCCGGCTCGCAGGGGTCACAGAGGCCGGGGCCCGGCTCGCAGGGGTCACAGGACATTGTCTCTGTCACGTCATGTCATATTGTCTCTATCGTATTGTCTCGTAGTCCCGTCTTGCCCCGAGTCCCTCAGCTCCGTGTTTTCCTGCCAGCCTGTCCATAGTGTTTTGCTTTCTGTTTTGCCAGCCTGCCTGCGCCCTTAGTTCGAGTTTTTTGCCGTCCTGTTTTTCTCGCTTTTGTTCCCGTTCGTTTATAAATAAATGGATTTAATCAACCCCCTGTCCCGACGCTCCCCTGCTTTTGGGTCCTCCTCCTCTGCAACCATGCCGGCCTCCTCAACCGCCGTACTCCCCCGTGACATATATGTCTCTAATTTGATAAAGTATGCATCCGTTTAAGCGTAGTTGCATTTTCAAATGCACTTTCGTCAAGTGCCGCCTTATTGCCTCTTATTGCTGTCAACACGAGGCTGGCTGGATAATTATTCTGGCGGACTTTGACCCATTATAAAAAGAAAGAGATGGCTTGACTTGTCTCCTTCAGCCTTTGGACATATGCTTGAACAAGCCGGCATGGATTCCGGCAGAAACAACAAAGAGCAACCTTCCACGCTCTGATCTCACGACAATCGTCACTTAGGTAAAGAACGTCCCAAGTAAGATGATCGGCAAATCATCTTCAAAGACCTCCATTTCAAAAAAACTGGACTGGTCTGAAGATGACTAACCTTGGAAGAGTAATGGGGATATGTTTGCGCAAATGATGAGCAGGAAGAAGAGGCCGTCCGGGCTTTAAATTGGAGGAGCTATTTGCCGTGTCAGAATGCGATGATGGCTTTTAGTGCTTTTAGAGGAATTCACATACGACTGTGTCAAAAAAATAGTTTTGTTACGTCAAATCACATTTGTGTCTATATGCATGTGCACATAGCCTCACAATCTTGTCTCGTTTCTGCCCCCCTCCCATAACCGTAACAGTATGTTATTCAATATTCGATGAAGAAAAGCGTCTAAAAGTAGTGCAATTTTGTAATTTTAATAACAAACACAGTGTGTTTTAATTGGACAGCCATGAAATGCGTAACCACTAAAGTCAAGGGTAGACTTATACTCGCGTTTTTGTAAAATCCACCCAAATTGAAGTAAAAAAAAAAAAGTGGGGGTGAACTTGTACTTGGAGAAATACGGTATTAAACTTTGAAGGTAGATCGTGTGACATCATCTGTTTTATTTCTCATCTACTGAAAAATTAAATCACCGATGATAATGCAAAACTTCACAAAATAAAGATGTGCAGCGTTGTGTAAAGTAATCACACAATTGAGCTTCATGTTGCTGCATTCCAGTTAATTTGAAAAGAAAAAATGATTGTTCTGTTACTGCATTTAGTCAAATTACATTTATTTATATAACCCTTAATAATATTAAAGTCTCAAAGGGCTGCTGAAAGCTACTAGTTAATCTCACGTACCCCCTGAAGTGCCTCTATGTAATTTCAGCAGTACTTTTACTCCCATTTGAGAACCACATGTCTAGTGGGCATTGTGGGCACTTCCTTATCAACATTATGTCTGTCTGTGTTGCAGGTGTGGTGCCCAATGTCTCCAGAGTTTTACAGAGAGTATGTGGCCATCAAAACTAAGAAGCGAATCTTGCTTTATACCATGAACCCCAATAAATTCCGGGCATGCCAGTTTTTAATTCGCTTTCATGAGCGGCGCAATGACAAGATCATTGTCTTTGCTGACAATGTCTTTGCTTTGAAAGAATATGCAATTCGCCTCAACAAGTATGTATTTTCACAAATATATGTTTTTGCGTCAAAGTATTTCATTAGTAAATGATTCTATAATTGTCTCCCCAAGGCCCTACATCTATGGTCCAACCTCCCAAGGGGAGCGTATGCAGATCTTGCAGAACTTCAAACACAATCCCAAAATCAACACAATTTTCATCTCCAAGGTAACAGAGAATGGGTTAGTGAATAACCTATAAGAGCAACATTTACTTTTCTAAGTTCTTGTCACACTATCGTCTTTGGATGTAAATGAACTCAGGAGTTTTGTCTGCAAATGGTGACTGTGTCACAATGCTTGAAATAATCAACACCATTTGTTGTGTTTTGATATATCTACCGTCAAACAGGTTGGAGACACTTCATTTGACTTGCCAGAAGCCAATGTTCTGATCCAAATTTCCTCTCATGGTGGGTCACGGAGGCAGGAAGCCCAAAGACTTGGTCGAGTTTTACGAGCCAAGAAAGGTTTCTTTCTTTTATTGTTACAACATTAAATCTTTAACGTGCAAATGCATGCTACATGAAAAATCAGCCCTTTACACCAGCTTTCGTCCTTAGGAATGGTTGCAGAGGAATACAATGCATTCTTTTATTCGTTGGTGTCTCAGGACACCCAGGAGATGGCGTACTCCACCAAGAGGCAGAGGTTTCTAGTGGATCAGGGCTACAGCTTTAAGGTATATTTTAACTTTTTGACACTGCTTATGACCGGGATGTCCAAACTATTTGCAAAGATAGCCAGATTTGGGAGAGGTGAACATTTTGGAGCTGAGCATTTAGCTTATAAATTTTAGCCTGACTTTTTTTTTTAAAACATGAAACATTGATCTATCTCAACATGTTTTTGCGAACCAATCTGCCTTTTCATATTTGAAAGCTAAATAAGAATGTGTTTGGATTCATTTTCATCCCAGGGGGTAATTTAGACCCAACTCGGGCTTTTAGATGTTTTTGATGGGTGATATCAAAGGAAAAGCATGCAAAAAACCCCCCAAAAACACAAGGATAAACTATTGCATACATTGATTGCCAAAAGATGCCGACTTTCAATATGCCGTACTGCCGTTCCTTCTAAATCCTTACGAGAGGTCCAGAGGTACACCTCCGGGGGGCGCTAGCAGACAATTTATGGTATTTTTGAGCCTTTCAATCATTGAGTTGCCTAGCCTGCGGCCTCAAATGCAAAGTTCTTGCTATGCATTGTGGGACTTGTAGTTGACAAAAGGCTTCGATCCAAGAACTAAATGTTGCAGGAAAGCTTTAATTTTGCTGCAGGGAAGCATTTTATTTCATGCAACACCTAATATTATATCTGCATCTCCCCAACTGCAAAATCGGCAGCATTGAATAGCTGTTAGCGTTTGTTTCCTCACAAAATGGGAATTGAACTGATGCCACTGAATATTTTGAGGGGTTGAAACTAAAAATATAGTTATATTTGATGATGTTATGACCCTTTCAAAGTCAGCCCAATTTGGATGACAATAAGACCAGGTTAGTGAAAAATACCCATACACCCAGGGGTTAAACATCACTGGTAATTTGATGGTCACTGAACTTTTACATTTAAAAACAGGGAACTATGTAACTGTATTCACCAATGAAAATTACATTTCAAAAGTGAAATCACCACTGGTACAGTAATTAAATGGTCACTGAAATTTTACATTTAAAAATAGTTAAATGAGTAACAGTATTTATTGTACCAATAAAAATCACATAACAAACATGAAATATCACCACTGACACAAAACTTTCAAATTCAATTATATGAATGTAATGTAAAAAAAAAAAAAAAAACATTCACCAGTACAGGGTTCATTTAAAACGTGGCACACAAACGTGACAGAAATAAATGTCTTAATGTTCTTAATTGTAATTGCTAGTGTGCTAATGCAAATCCAAATTTTGCTGGTTTCTAATTATTCATGTGTATAAGATATTTATATACCCTCGCTTCAACTACAATTTTCAACCTTAGTAAATTGTCAAGATAATAGTCTGATTAATCATAATTGAATTGAATATACTGTAAATTATAACATTCAAATGAAAGTATTATTTATAATTTTAACAAAGAAATGGATAAAAACCAGTACAATATACAATCAGATCAAAACACACATGCAAATATGGGTGGCTTGGATCCTTATATTCATTTACGTCGCAAAGTGATATCTCCTGTCAAATGGGCATTTTGCATCCATAGGTGATCACACAATTGTCAGGAATGGAAGAAGAAGACTTGATGTTCTCCACCAGAGAGGAGCAGCAGCAACTTCTTCAAAAGGTCCTGGCTGCATCCGATCTGGATGCTGAGGAGGAAACTGTGGCAGGGGAGACAGGCACAAAACCACAGGCGGGTGCCACAAAAACATTACACTTACAAATTGCTCCATCACTCTGCATACTTAGTCTTTTTTTTTTTTTTTTTTTCCTCCAAACAGTTTTCAAGGCGAACAGGGACCATGAGCTCCATGTCTGGCGCTGATGACACGGTGTATATGGAATATCAGGGTAAAAACAAATCGACTTCTCAAGGCAAGGGTATCCATCCGCTCTTCAAGCGCTTCAGGAGATAGATGGGCTTGTTCAAGTTGTGACGCTTGACCATTAGCCACAAGAAGGCAGCGTGAAGAGGCCACAGTGGTTAGCGCAACCGCCTCGCAGTTTGGGGGTCGCTGTTTCGAATCTGGGTCTTCCTGTTTGGAGTTTGAATGTGCTTCCCATGGTTGCTTGGGATTTCTCTGAGTACTTTGCCTTCCTCCCACATGTGAGAAGTTGTCTGCCTCTCACCTGAAGTCACCTGGGATAGGTTCCAGCACACTCAAGACCCTTGTGAGTCTTAAGTGGATGGACGATTGGATTAAGCACTTTTTTTAGAACAACCATTTAAGCATCAGTTAGCTTGAAGGTTAAAAATAACATGAAACATTTGGTTTGAAACCATGTTGATGTTCTACTGAAATGCAGTAAATCTTCTGGTATGAACAACAGTCAAATCTAATATTGTATAGTTGTCTTCTTATGTTATACAGTAAAAATAAAATAAAATTGAAATGCTCAATAAAAAAAACAACGCAATCTTCTTTCTTCCCCAACATTTCACACGTACAATATAGTGTTTTGCCTACAAGGTTTGGCAGGTGTCCAACTTACGATCCTATATCCCGATAATGAAGTAGAGGCTGTGTTAGCGGCTGAATATTTAGTCACTAGGCCGCCAAAGACCTTGGTGGGGGGTAGGTCCTTTGCACTGCTACCTACTGATGTCTGAGGCGGTTTGCAACGTTAATCGAGCTCAAAGAGCAGCAGCACCACAACTGAAGCCAGAAATAATCTTTCAGAGCGAGACAGACATGTATTCTTCTACAAGTGAACCTTTTCTTTGGAAATGCCTATCAGGCTTTTTGGACTAGAGGAGTTTTTAAAAATACTGAATGCTGTCGGGAAAATACTCTAAAATACTTAATTTTTTTTTTCCATTTTACAAACAATGAGATTTTTTTCAGGCCGATATAATACAGATTATTAGTTGTCAAGGAGACCAAATGTAACTAATTTATTCGTCTTTAGTCAAATGAAATAGTATAGTGTCAAAATTGAAACAAAACAAAAAGTCACTTGACATTTTAATCAATAGAAATCTTCGAATTTAAAGTTCTAAAAGTTCATTGTGCTCCCAGGGTCATAGGAATGTTTGCGTGAAATGTATTTATCTCCCTCTGCTTTTCTATAATAAATAGTTTTCCAAATTGTCAAAAATAACTGAAATGTTTACTTCTACAGTATTTGTTTTTCAAAGACTGTGCAGTTTCCATGATCAACAGCATCTCTAATAGTGGTATGTGAAATTCAAATCAGTATTTCCCTGAAGTGACGGCTCACGGGTGCAGTGAATAGCACGTCCGTTTCACAGTTAAAGGGACCGAAGTTCAAATCCACCTCGCGCTGGCCTTCTGTGGGGAGTTTGCATGTTCTCCCCGAGCCTGCATGGGTTCTCCCAGGGCACACCGGCTTCTTCCGACACTCCAAAACCCTAACCCATTCATGACAGGTGTTTTGGACATACTAAATTGCCCTCAGATGTGATTGGGTGCATGAATAGTTGTTCGTCTCTGGGTGCTCTGCAATTAGCTGGAAATTAGTTGAGCGTGTCCCTCACCTACTGCTCCAAGTCAGCTGGGATAGGCACCAGCAAGCCTGCGACCCTCGTGAGGATAAGGGGCTCTAGAAAATGGATGGATATTTTGCTGACGTTAGATTTAGCTCTTATCTTACTTAAAAGGAAAACTAAATGTGTTATAGATATTCATCAACATGTCAAATACTGTTGCCGATAATTGACCCAGCTGATAAATGTGCTGACATCGGTTTAAAGTCCACAACTATAGAATGAGGGTCCTTTTTTACTTCATTATTGAGGTCCTTTAATGCTCCTTGGGTGTCAAGAAGATATAAATGTAAAGGGAGAAAAACAAATAGTGAAATGACAAATACTGGCGCCGATAATTGACCCAGCTGATAAATGTGCTGACATCAGTTTAAAGTCCACTACCATCGAATGAGTGTCCTTTCTTTAACTTCACTATTGAGGTCCTTTAATGCTCCTTGGGTGTCAAGAGGACATACATGTAAAGGGAGGAAAACACCCCTCATCTATTCATTTAATTCAAAGTATGTTCACACTTCTCCAAAAAAAAAAAAAAAAAAAAATATATATATATATATATATATATATATATATATATATATATATATATATATATATATATATTTAACAATTAGAATATTTTTTTTCAATCAGAGACAGGTTAATTTGGTCATCTAAACTATCCAGAATTCCACAATTTTTGTTCACCATTGATAAAAATAATGACAATAACAATACGGAAATTGGAAACTGGTTGTCAACTATCTTTACATTTTCATGCCATTTAGTTTAGACTCAGTATAAAAATCCATTTATGTCAATATAATATTAGCCGCTATATCAGTATTTTAAAGTCAGAAAGATGTGTGCACTGTGTGTTAGTAAACATTTTTTGGGGGGAATGGCAGTTACTTCTGCTGATATACTGAATCATTTTAACAAACAATAGCATATGTGCAAATTATATACAATATCACACTTGATGGCAGTCAGTATTTCACATTTGAAGGAATCATACCACGTTTAAAGACATATATACAGATAGATTTGTCAATAAATGTCATTTAGAGTTTATCACTAAAATGCACACATTTTTGGACAGTGGGCAACTTGTGAATCTACTAAAAGCTGTTGTTAGCATTGTTAAAAAAAAAAAAAATCAAACCACCAAGAAATGTATGAAAGTTTGAGAGCTAAACTTGATAACGCACTTATGCAACAAATGGATCTGAAAGAGGTGTACTCAAGGAGGGAAATGAGCATGATTGAGATGCATTCAAGAACAAAGGGTAATGACTTGAAGACCCAGTTTCATGTGCATTATTTCCTACTGTCTGAACCGGGCTAAAGACATCAGTAGTGTGGTTGGGCCCTTTTGGGGAAAACATGTTGTCAGGGCTGGGATTTCTCCAAAAGAACACACAGGGACGTCGTGGTGACGGCCAAAAGTGCAGTGATGTAATGCTTCGGGAATTCAAGATTTTTGAATCCTGCGTAGGCATTCAGGCCTTCCCCAGTAACCTTTAATGGCCCCGAGCCCTTCTCGCCTTTCCTTTCAGGACCACTGACTGTGGTTCTAACAGGCCCGCTTTGACCTCTCAAGGGAAAGGTGAACTTGGGAAAGGGGCCTTTTAAGGAAATTGGAACGCGCCTGAATGCAAAAACATGATGCTGAAGTTTCCATGGCGATGACGCACTCATGGCAGGAAACTGGCATACAAGGCTTTTATCGCCATAAAGCACAACTTGTGTGTGTTCACAAGCGCTGTTCGAGTTTAGTAACTTCTGCAACCTTTTTGCTAGCCAGCTGACACTTCATTGGCTGTCATCTTTTGGCGAATTTGTTTTCGCAGAGTCTTCTTCACCATCAGCTGGAGAGCAGAGAAACAAATTGACAAGTTAGCGTCATGCATGAAAAATGACATTTAAGACTTAATTGACTTAGATGTGACTGTTTATGTGCTCACTTTCTATACTTGGTAACTTGAAGGACTTTGATTTATGACAGGCACTTTATTACAATTGCTCATACACGCAAGCCCTTGTGTAGACTTTGGACCAAGTTCATACAGGTTGTAGAAGTGACAAAATAGGAAACGAGCAATGAAAATAATCAATTTTTTGATCATACAGTGAGTACTGAATACAGTGGTACCTGAAAAATTCAGTTTATGAAATGCCTCGGCGAAAAAAGAATGTCTCAAGGGCCACAAAGCGTTCTAAAATTTGTCAAAAGGGCCGGTCCAGGAGTAGATGGAGTGTTTTGGTAAGACACACGTTAAGAGGAAAAAAATTGCTTTTAATTTCAATAACAAAAAATAACAAAATCATTACAAATGTATTAGTCGCATGCATTTTCCTTTTTAATTTTTTTAAACGACTCAATTTTTCTTCAATCGCGAATAGTTATTACAGTGATCCCTCGCTACTTCGCGTCCCGCCCATCGCACCCCTAGTGTATCGTGGATTTTTTTTTTTGGGGGGGGGGGGGGCACTTGCTATATTACGGTAAGACGCGCTCTGACTGTTTCCTGCATGACAAGTTAACTATAAGTGCACTTGCCACGTATATTGAACTACCGCAGAACACATATTTACTTAAATCTCCTAAATTCTTCAAGTTGGGTGGCCGGGTTAAAAAGCTTAATGGGCTGCATATGGCCCCCTGGGCCTTAGTTTGTGCTGGTATGGATCTTGGGGCAAAAGAGTTTGGCTTCCCCTGTATCAAACTATCCAGTAAAGAGCAGGGTTCTCAGTTGCAGCGACATTTGAAAAATAAGCCTGTAACAAAAGTGATTCTTGTTTAGATTTGCATGCAAAATTGTCAATTTTCTTGCAGTCTGCTTGATAAAAATAAAACATTTGAAAACTGGGTAATTTTATTTTAGGTTACGAATTTTACAAAAATCTTGTCTTTCGTGAGACATCTCGTCTCGTTCCACCCCCCCCCCCCCCCCCCCCCAAAAGAAAAAAATCATGTGCAAACTGTGTCGCAATGGCAACAGCTTGCAACAAAAGAAAAAGCTTTCAATAACTTTCTGCAGCGGTATGCCCAAAAACAGGCACAGTTTGCATTTAAAGCATTCCATCATTAAAGTTAACATTAATATTCCAAAACATATGAATCACTAATAGCTTCAATCTAAACTGTGCATGTTTGCAAAGACAGCTTTGAACGTTCTGGCCGTCGTACCAGTTGTGTTGATGTTGAGCTGCGCCAGGCTCGCCGACAGGTCAGCGGGTCCAGGCGTCCCGGAGGCTGCTGGGATGTCGTGGATGGCGTTCCTGCGGCCGGACCGTTGCGAGGCGATGAAGTCCTCATAGGTCGCCTCCACATCCGTCATCTCTGCGGCGTCTCACCATGGCAGGACCTGCACACGCTTGTATAAAAAAAAAAAAAAAAAAGTATGCTCGTATAGACGTGACGTTTCTAGATAAAGAAAATCCCATTAATACTGTCCTCCTGTCTGTTTTGTTTTTTTTAAAGTTAATCCGTCAACCTCTTTTAGGATCAAGTCAACAGGGGAGCTAAAAAGAGAACTGTTTTAAATAGCAACCAGAATGTTCTGGAACTGATGACAAAAAGATGAAATTACGGCACAAGGAAGGATCCATTCAAATTCCGGTTCACGTGGAATAAGCATAAGGCATGATTGGAGTTGTGTTGCCACGGCGATTTGACATCCAACTGCTCCGAGTCTGCTCCTTTACATTGCACAGCCTCCTCTCTACTGAGATTTGGAGCTCGACTATGTAAACCAATGCTGGTCCATTGGTTGTGTCCTATTGTATCGTGTCCCTTAGGTCAGTAGCGTACTGACACCAGGCTCAAATGACTGCAAGCATTCAAGCCTATTTTCAGACACATCTGTTGACATGTGAGAGTGAGCGATGTAACCCACGCAGCTGCTGCATTCCGAATGGTGTCAGGATGGGCCAAACCCCACAGATGTTAACCTAGGAATAGTCAGTTGATGATTTTTTTTTCATGCACCACTTCTGAACAGCTTGGTTTGTCATTGAGGGCCGTGGTAGGGTTATTAAAATTACAATGGTAAGATAACGCTGTATAAACATAGTGGATTTAATCTTCGCGCTTGTTTGGTTCTCGTATCCGATGCAATATTCATTTGGAAGTTTTCATAATTTATACCTGCTTGCACTCATGATGTAGCCTGTCAACGGTTTAGCCACGTGCGTGTGTGTGTGTGTGTGTGTGTGTGTGTGTATATATTTATATATATATATATATATATATATATATATATATATATATATATATATATATATATATATATTATATATATATATTAATATATACACACACACGCACAACTGATGGAGGTAGGGAACACGTGTCAATAAAAAATAAGGAAGAGAAAAATTGAGTCCTTATGGCTATAGGTACCTTTACAATACCATGAAAATATTAAAGTTAAATAAAAATTGAAAAAATGTAACAAAAAAAATCGATCATACATCTAGCATAAACAAGTGATGCATGCATTTATTTTTTGTATTAAATACCTTTCATTGTCCCAGATTTAACTATGTTATGGCAAATTTTCAGTTTAAAGAGACTATTTGCCCATTTAAAAGACAGAAAACACGCAGAAATTCAAACGTAAATATGCATAAATCTGGTGATGTTTATTATAAAATTTCAGTCAGTGTTTTTGTGTTTTTTGTGTAAATTGAAGGATCTTAACCTGATTTTTTTTAAATATAAAATTCAGGATTGTAACATGTATGTCAATTTTTTAAATATTCATACTGTTTGAAATGTGGTAATCAAATGAATTAGATAGGCTCTAGTTCACCCATATTCCAACAGTATTTTTAGTTTTTTACAACTACCACTTGAGAATGAGAAACCACTGAAATAATGCATTCATTAATGAGAGGTATTTGCAAACATGGTTAAAAAATAGTGTAATTAGTTTGCAAATAACACTGAACATTAGAAAATCCTTATATTCTAAGAGTAGGAGAACTGTACACCATGGTGATTTAATTCGCGGGATTAATGTCTTCAGTAGAGCAAAGATTCAACTGGTTAGTTGATTTAGAATCGGAGGGACTATATTTTTCAAAGGCCCCCTTCATATAACGCCAATTGTACAAAAAATATTGCAATGGTAGCCTACCATACCTATGTATAGTCGTAGTATCTTGTGATATTTAAATGTGATATTTTATAAGCGTCAAGCACAGCATGCGAAATGCATACTGTTCGGTGGAAGGTGCGGTAAAAATAGGAAAAATACACATAAAAATAAACGATTCAACGAGAACATGTATAATAATGCAGGTCCAGCGACGCGCACATTGATTACAATAATAAACAGACATGCACGTCTCTCATTTGGAAAGGCCCGTCGTTGAACGAGTAAATATAGCGTGTTTGTTTACATCGCGTCATTTTGCATCACGTGAACAAAAATGAATGGTTATTCGGTACCTGTTGAGGTTTAAAGAAAGACGTCCAAATAATCGCATGCAGGGTCAACTACATCAGGTGGAGGAGAGGTGCCTCGGTCATTCTCGTCACGCTCTGGAAATAGGTTTATTTGCGCCAAGTAACGATCAGATGATGCGTGTGTTTCCGGTTGACGCTTCAAAATAAGTGTGCATGTCAAACAAAAAGCGTACATTGTATTGTTTATCTGAATGCGCGGGGGAGAACAGCGATCCCCTTGTTATGCCTACAGCCTCCGTTCAAGTCAAGCAGCTGCTCGTCAGTCACTCCATTCACAAGACATATGTGTTCAGTATGCTAAACAGCTACTTTATGCATATGTTCATGCGTTTGCACAGGAGACATTGACACAAATGACAATCACGCACTGCTTTTTGTTCAAGTGACAAAAGAAAGAGAATATTATTTCCACATTTCACTATAGCAACATAGGGTACCTCCCCTGCCCCATCTGCTGGTTCCTGTGCATGTTACATTAGCGCAGAACCTTCAGTAACAACCAATTAAATTCTGAGATGTTGACATATCGCTGGTATCATACAAGCCAGTTGCCATTGGTTGCCCAAAGATGATTAGATTCAAGAGAGTTCCCCACTAGCCAATTCTCTCGAAACTTCTTTAATACAGGAAACATTGTAGGGAGACAGTGTTGGTCACATTTATATTTATTTGATTTAATTGAAATGCATACATCTATATACCAGAAAGAAGAAACGAAGAAACAGAAACGAGTGAGTTGTGACAGACGTTATCTTTACTTGACGTCCGTGAAAAGGCAACATCGAGTTACTGTGGACGGACGTTTCAAATTTCCCAATGTTTGTCCCACATCAGTTGATCTCCCTAATGGGATGTCTGATTGGGAGGAGTAAAAAGTGGAGCAAAAATCGAAGACGTATGATTTTTAAATAATCAAATGAGTAGAACTCCCAAGCGCCCAACAAAACCGGAAGTGTTCACACGTTAATCTTGAACGTCATTCGGCAAATTTTGCTGTCTTGTTTGGGCAGCTGATCTGCATCTACAACTAAAGAAACGGCCGGCAAGGATGGACGAATTCGGCTGTAAGGAAAATTACTATGTTTATTCTATCTTTGTTTGTTGAATTCCACTTTGCAAGTTCAAGCCAGTTAGTCACTGTCAAATTTTGTCAGCGACCTCTCTATTGTTTGAGGTCTTGCCCCTGTCAGGCTAGGTAACGTTTAAGTGTGCTAACTAGTGTGAACAGTACTGCGATGGACGTGTTTGTATTTCGGAGCTGCCCATCACTATTTTGTCTTAATAATTAGATACATACGATTTAATGCTCGGGTCTGGTCGGGAGGTGGACAGAGTAAGAATTTCACTGTGTGGTTTCGTGCTATACATGTCAAAAATCTCTTTGACTCTTTGAATAAGCATTTAAACAAGGCTCCTTGCAGCAACCCTGTCCCAATTCTATGTACAGTATGGTTACCTTCCAACGTGAACATCTGAGATTATGCGCGGTGTATGTAAATGGTTATGATCAATGTAAATTGAAATGTTAATCTTGGGTTACATGTAGGGTGATAGCCAGGGTTCAAGAAATGTGTTTTTGTTTTTTGTTATTAACCTGATGCCTACTGTATCCTGTGTTCCAAGATGCAAGAGCGTCCAAGGGCCAATCAATAGTAAATGGATGGTAAATGTACTTTCACTTATACAGTGCTTTTCTACCTTGGGTACTCAGGGTGCTTTACACTAACTAGTCATTTACCTACCGATGGTGCAGCATCAGGAGCAACTAGGGCTTCAGCGTCTTGCTCAAGGAAACTATGACATGGTGGTCGGGGATCGAACCTACATGCTCTCGGCTGGGAAACGACCACTCTAGCACCGAGCCATGTTTTTCCCCTATGTTCATTTGTCATCCAGAGGCGGAATGGCCTTCAGCTAACTCACTGCTCCAGAGCCATGTTAACAATGGTACTAAGGAGGTCAGACCAGTATGTACTAGCAGACATTGTCTTGTTGGGCTGTGCAACCCTCTAAGGATGTTTTAATGCGTCTGACTGTTGTCATTAAATAAATCGCAAAGGAACATTTTTAGATTTGGGAATTGCTGTCAGTAGAGCATTAGCCACATAGAGGGCATTCAAATTTGTACTACACCCTTTGAGCGTGCTGAATGATGTAATGGTGTCACATGTAGTCGTGACACTAAAAGTGAGACTGTCGGTTGCGGTGTTTGAGATGGATTGACAGTTCAGGTCCTCAAAACGACTGAAATTTTCTCTAGGGCAATGGTTCTCAAGGTTCCACGGGCTGACAACATGAATTTGCTTTATGTCGGGCAATCCAAACCTATATTAATTAGCTAATGTGTGTAAAATCCCAGGTAAAAACATCAAAATTTTATATACATATTAAAAATTGGTATCAAAACAATAAACTAAGAGCTATGTATATATAATGTACATGTATACAATTCAATAACATCATGAATAGAAAATATATAAGGGATTTATTTACCTTTGAGCGATGTGACGAGCTAGTTATGGCCATATTCCCTAGTGAGGGTAGCCTCGGCTAGGTTATCTTAGCCTTCTTCGTATTTCGGGTTTATCTCCAGCTTTGTTTCCATATAAATCATCTTCTTCTCTCTTTAACATCACTAGCAATCTTGGGACCCATGGCTAACCAATTCAAGTTTGAATTAAGCACTAGTGTTACTGCGTCACTGGCATCATCTTCTTCTCTCTTTAACATCCCTAGCAATCTTGGGACCCATGGCTAACCAATTCAAGTTTGAATTAAGCACTAGTGTTACTGCGTCCCTGGCTTATGTTTTTTTCATGTTGCGATGTGGAATACTGAGTTTTTTCGTCCCCTCTTTAAGGTATTTTTCCCGCTTTGTGACAAAAACAACTGTCATGACCCTAGGGAGATGGCTATATTTGTGTTGTTTTGTCTCCCTCTGCAGGCGTTTTTAGGTAATCGCACTTACTTTCTGTTACCGTTAATGCCTCCATGCAACGTGTCACTACAATTCTGGTCTGCTATTGGTCAGCGTCTCCTCACGGAGATGGTGGTCTACTATTGGTCGGCCTCACTTGTTTCAATATGGCGGAATGGTAAAGCTTTGTTCTATCGTGAGTTGTAACAAAACCTTATTTATTGTGCATTTTACTCCTGAATTCAAACTTGAATGGGTTAGCCATGGGTCCCAAGATTCATAGTGATGTTAAAGAGAGAAGTAAGAAGATGATTTCTTTCTATGGAAACAAAGTTGGAGTTAATCAAGAAATATGAAGCTAGCCTAGCCTAGGCTACCCTCACTAGGGAATATGGGCATGACAAGCGCCACTCAAAGATAAATAAATCCTTTCTAATTTTTCATTTCTTATGTTTTCTGGAATGGATTGATCTCATAACATGGAGGCCCACTCTACCATATTGAAAGCACTCACAAACGAGATCAAGTCTTTAGGCAGCCATCTTTGTGACCCCATGCGCCAACCAATAGCAGACCAGCATCTTCATGACCCCGTGACGCCCTGCAGTAGTAGACCAGTATCTTAGGGAGCGTGACGCTGACCAATAGCAGTTCAGCATCGTAGTTATGTAAGCAGTGATGCGCACACTGACTGCCATGTTGGATGTGTTGTAAGGCAAAAACAATAGCGTAAAGAGGGGACAAAAAAACGTCTGGCCACGTGGGTCCACTGTATATATATTTGTGTTAATATCATTTTATTTGATTTGAAATTGTGAAAGTATTCACATATCTTCAATAAAGCAATAAATTAAAAATGTAATGAGTTTGAAATTTGTCAATCCACATTGTGTGTCTATAATTGCTTGCTACCAAGATGATAAAGCCAGCAAAGCCAAAGCGGCATTTTATTTTACAATGCTGTTTTTGATCAAATAATTGGCAGCAAACTTTTTGGAGGAAATTGACCCGGTTTGTTATATGGAGATGTGCAATTTGCAATTTTTATTTTGTAATCTTCCGTATACCTGAGAAGTAACACATATACTTGTCAAATTGAAACTGTTGGCAAATAAAAAGGGCACTTATGTTCATCTTAAATGATTTTTTTGTTTGTTTTGGTTCCCCAAACACTTTCAAGTTGGGGTTCTTGGACAAGATGCTTTCTAATAGGGGCCCTGCCTCCAGGAAGGTTGAGAACCCCTGCTCAAGGGTACTGTGTTTTTCACAGAGGCTTTTTGATTTCATCCCATTTCAAAAAAGATCCACAGATTTCTCACAAAAATGTGATGCAATAATCAAAGATGGTTTCATAATTAGACATAATTTGTGGGTTGCAAGTTAATAAATTGCGTGTTTGGGGGTCGAGTGAAATATTCACATAATTACTGTATCTCTCACTGCATTAACCTTGAACCAATATATTTTTTAATTCAGTTTCAGATGGGGAGCCCCTTCCTGTTCAAGAGCGCGTTCAATGTAACACCTGTAAAAGAACGTTCTTACCCAAAGTTCAGGTAAAGTCACATTCTTAAACACAATACAGTGCTACCTCAATTTATGAACGCCTCTTGTTATGAAAAATCCAGCATACGAAATGCCTTTGCAGAAAAATATTTTCTCAAGTAACGAGAAAAAAATTCAAGATATGAAAGGCGACATTGTTGGCATATAATATGAGACATGAGACACCAGCTCTCGCCCCGACATGATTTTAATGTAATACGTTATCACAACCTGTGACGTCTACCGTATTTGTTACAGTTTGTGATGCATTTTTCAAATGTATTAATAATGCTGGCTTGCCGACAAATGAGACACTAGTTTTTTTCACCAATGTTTACCATGGTATTCAACTTTCCATTTTTACTCACTTCGTCCACACTTCTCACCAACAATTTATACTGTACGGCTAGCAAACAGACAAGTTACATTGGCTCCGGTTAACATTGTACATATTCACATAAAAACACATTTATTACATAGCTATGATAGCTATGGCTAACATTGTACGTATTCACATAAAAACACATTTATAACATACCATGTTGGGCTAACGCGTCTGACGTTAGCGTTGTTAGCCTGCCATTAGCACTTTAGCAATGACATCACACAGGGAGCACTTTGCATGAGGCCAAACTAAATTTAAGTAAATTTACATGCTCAAAATAATCCAACAAAATATATATTATTGCTCCTGTGGACATGTAAATGATTCCTGGATCAATGGAAATGTAAAATAAAAATGTACAGATTAAATGTCCTAAAAAGGTGTGTCTCTCTCTCTCTCTGAACTCATCCCCAACACACCGGCACCACCTCTAGGCAAACAAGTGAACTGCATTCATATTGTCAACTGCTATAATTATTATGATTGATTTAAAAGTTTTAGGAGAGTTATTTATTAGTTTTTACATGGTATATTTTGATTATTATGCACTAATGCAATTCTAATATGTATTTGTTACTGTTTTGAGGCATTTTTACAATTTATTAATGTTATTCATTTAAAGGGTTTAGGGTTTGGAACGGATTAGGTTATTTCCATGTAAAAAGGGTCCCTACTTATGAAAGATTCATGTTACAAAATTACTTCCAAAATAAATTCATTTTGTAAGTAGAAGTACCTCCGTACGTACTTTTATTTTAAAATGAATAATGGTGATACTGTTCAGGGAGTTGTTGCATTTGGTGTGGTTACTTGGAAACATTTTCTTTATTTTTCCTTCAGGAAAAGCATTCAAAAATTTGTCAGAAGGCTGCATCCAAACAGACGAAGGTTTTCGACTCGAGTAAGCAAAGAGCAGCCGGCACAGACATCCCGACAATCAAACCTCTAAAACCAAAGGTAAGATCACTAAATGAAGGGGTGTCTTGATTCCACATTTGGAATTGAAATTTTCAGGATGATTCGATTACCATATTTTCCGCACTATAAGGCGCACCGGATTAATAGGGCATCTTCAATGAATAATTTGTTCCCTTAAAAAAAAAAAAAATCCTATATAAAGCGCACTGGATTAAAAGGCTCTCATACTGTAGAACTGAAACTGCAGTACTGGCTGGGATTGCATTATGCATCCACTAGATAGAGTTGTGTTATAAATCCAACTAGATGGTGCTGCACTACAAGTGTTCTCACAACTGCCAAAATGAATAAACAGCTGTTTTAATTTAGCACTATCTGAACAATGGGGTAAAATACCTCTTGATTACATCAAAAGACTGTTTGGATAAATGTGAAAGCGACTCAAGAGTTTAAAAAAAATATATAATAATGATTAAATAGTAAACTTAACCCTTAACCCTAAGCCTTTTAATCAAATTTCAATCAAAAACCTTAAAATATATTGTCTTGTTGATTTTAATATTTACAATTGGTGTGGCATTGTTGCGTTTACAAACACACAGTTTATGCAATCAGCATTCGTTTTCTGCTTTATTTTTGGGGGTGCAGTCAGGGAGTCACTGTGTGTTGTGACTTGTGTGAGGTGTCCCAAAGTTTTGTGTGCAACGGGTAGGAAAGGCAGAACCGGTATACTGTATTCTTTTGGGAGCAGAACAGTTGACACACGTTTATTATTTAACCCCCACCATTATTTAACCCCTTCCAAAACACTCTCCCCGTCTCTCGTCGTCCCCCTGACGTCATCACTCCTAGACACTTCCCTACTATCCAGCCGTTACAATAGCACGAAGGCCGTGCTCGTTCAGACGACTCCCTCATTCAGGATTCTTCCAAAAGCAATGGCTGTAAGTCTGTGTTTTTGTGTGTTTTGAACAGAGTTGTTGCCACATACTGTTGACACTTAGATGCATCATATGGGTGCCAATGATCTAATGAGCATATGAAAAGATCGCGACCATGCTTGTTTAGCATTGCAATAGCTAATGTTAGTATCGATGCACATTCCTTCACACGGGTTATTTGTGGCGCGTTGTTTTAGTAATGGCTAATGCTTATTAGTTGTTTTTTTTAGTATGACTGTATGTTCGTGAACCTCACTCCACTAAATTGAGATGAAGTAGAAAGACGCTCAGCTTCATGGCTTGTGAGACATCGCTTTGGGCTTGCTGTTGTATCATTTGATATGATCGATATATTAGGCGCACCGGATCCTAAGGCACTCTGTCAGCTTTTGAGAAAATTTTAAGGCTTTTAGGTGCGTCTTATAGTGTGGAAAATATGGTCATCAGGGAAATCTGGGCAATGCCTGAGAAACTAGAAACACCCATCAGTCACATGTTTCAATATTGAACAAAGGGTGCAGTGTACTGAGTTGTTTGGCACATCTAGAGGTAAACACCATGAAATAAAAGCTAGAATTCTGAACTGTTGTCTCATATTCATCTTTTGATCTAAAACCCAACACAACAATGGAACTTCCAATTTTTTTTTTTTTGATCAACTCTACCTGAGGCTTGCACATCCCCCCCCCATCCGTTCATGTTAAAATGTTTTCCCTCCCAATCACTTGCCAGAAAAATCACTGTCCCAAAATTGCAATTGTGCTATTTGTCTTGTTGCTGCAAGACAACCAAAAAGGTAGACGCCTGTTTAAGTAAAAACCCTCCAGGACACGCAAAACATCATCCACTCGCTGAAGTTAAGTGCGGGCCAGCATGGCCATGGAGTCCAGCGACACCCCAACAAAGGTGGTCTGTTGTGAGGAACCAGAGACGACTTTGCCAAGTTCACCCTGAACGCCAACTGAGACACGCCACGAAGCAGCACGGTAGTATCCCTGACCACGAGACTGCGCGCAGATCAGCCAGTCGTCCAGCTACTGGAGAACTTTCATGACCCTCGCCTGCAGGAGAGCAAGGGCTACCTTCAGGCCCTTGTAACGAGGTCATCTGCCATGGGACATTGTAAGTTAGGACAACGCCGCGTTCGCCAAGCGAGCTCTTCTGGTGACAAGAGCAAGGAAGCAACATCCTCCTCCACAACAGGCATGCGGTCTAACCCAATGTTTGCAGCATCCTGCAACGCCGCCAACGTACGCCCCTTAGAACTAAAGTGGGCAAAAGCACTCGTATCAGCCCAACTAAGAGATCTAAATAATGCCCACATTGTGGGACAATGAAGGCAGCAGAAGGGGGCCACACCAGAAAAAGGGATTTCTCCAGGGAAACTGGAGACAAGGAACGTCCACCTGAAGCAGCACGCTAAAGTAACATAAATTAATCCACATCACCCAATACGGTGAGTGACGAGTCCCTCTCAGAAAGAGGAGAACCAACAGTGGAGTCCCTAGGAATGAACTCAGACTCACGGAAGCATGAGTCTGGAGCAGACAGAGAAATGGCATCAACATCCTTGTAAAGGTCCGGTGCAACAGCGCCTTGAAAAGAGGACGGCTCATTGGAAGCCAAGGCACTCGGCTGGAGGCGCTCCTGCAACAGTTCAGACATCCCTTGCAGTTGGGAACGCAAAAAGGCAACCTCATCCTCTGACCTAGAGGCCCACTGCTGACCGGAAGCGTAAACTTGCTTAGAGGAGGAAGTAGGCGGAGCTAGATTGGCAGAGCAGCGTTTCATGCCTCATCTGCGAATGGGCGGCAAGAAGACTGCCAACTCAACTGGAGGAGCCACGGACATAGCCTTGTTGGACTCCAAAGAACCGGTCACATCATCCACGGCCACAAACTGCAATGGGTGTGTAATGCAGCCGGTACAGTGGAAGATGGACAGTAGCAACCAGCCGAGATGGTGTGCAAACCGCAAGGGACGCAGCATAGGCGGGAATGGGGCAAGGAGGGACAGTCGCAGTCGCGGCACCAAAAGCTGGCGGTTGAGCAGGCAACACGAACAACCACGGAAACTTCACAGTCAGGCAAAAACAAAGCACAATTTTATGATGAGCACGCACACGTCAGGCCGTGAAAACAATGATAGGCACGTGCAACCAAGTATTAACGCCGAAGTAATAAAAAACAACAAAGAAACGGCGAAAATGCAACTAACTGCAAACGTTGCGCAAACCAAATGAGGATAAACCAACACAAGTATCGCAGCCACCGAAGGGTGGAGAGTAAACTGCAACCCAGAGTGACACAGTCAACGGGCTACAAATGACGAAAGAAAATAAATAAACCGCAAAAAGCGCGGTACTCATATGGCATGCAAATCAACGCGTGAGAAGGTTATAAGAGACAGACTACCAGGTGACGCTGCCTTATACTTATACGCTGCCTTATGTCCCCGGTGTCATATACATGACGTTTTTGATGGTATGCATTCTCGTCTTGCGCTTCCCCAAAGGCTTATTCCGTGCTTTTAGCACCGCCTCTGGCATTCTGGAAGGGCAAAATAGAACAACAGAATGATGTTAAGAACATTGCCTCTGGCTAGGTGGAGCCCCCAAAGAAGCCGTCCAACTGGCGCAAGAAACATGAAGACTTCATTGCTGCCATTAAGGCATCCAAGGCCTGCATGAAGGCAATGAAAGAAGGTCGACCTTTGCCACCGCCACCACCACCTACATATGACCCAGGCAAGTCTTATTTGGCACTTTAACTCGGACTGGGTGAAATGGCCTTAAAAAAAATCAGCATTAAAAAAAAAAAGTCCTCAATCAGCAATCTTTGTATTTACAATGTTTAATCGTCAAAACATGAATCATCAAATTACATGGTTTGGTTTGTCCATACTGTTTAAGTAGGAGTAACACTGCTACCCTCCCAGCTTTCAAATGTCTTTTCTCACGCAGTCATGAGCAGGCCAAATATTTAACTTGGAAATGCATACCTCTGTTCAAACGTTTCCCACATACTGATAAATGCTTGATAAAATCTTATCTCGCATGGCACTTTTTGGAAGGTGAAAGGTATTCTGTCAGAAGAGTAGCTGCTAAAGGGCTTGTCAAAGTTGCTAAATATAATGATCAATTCACAGAGCAAGCATCGCTAACCGTGTTTTTATGAACTAGCTCTTTTCTCTTCAGCGCAATGTTAGCGTAAGTGTCAAAGGGGGACATCCGTCGGTATTGACTCACCTCCAACTGATGAAAACATTTTTAAAACGACCAACTGAGCCTGAATTTGTCCTTCATCTTCATTTGTTGTTGTAATTGTCACAAGATCTGTCACCACCTGTGTCACACACGGCTCACCACCTGGTTAAATCTTCTAAATTTCTGAAACAAATGTGTAAACTACCATATACATGGTACTCGTGTGTATGGGAGTATAAACATAGTCTAAATAGGCAGCAAATTACTATCTTGGTGCTTGAGAATATTAGATAATATAATATATATATATTAATAGATATTGAAAATGAAGTGTCATTCATGTATTGCACAGAGCAACACTTTCTGCTTATTGAGATTCACGATTATGGCTGGGAGGTCAATGTTTGCATTGCGTTATAAGTCATTGTTTAATGAACTGAAATGCATACTGCACACAATCAATCAATGCATTCAAAATGCAGGCCTAAAGTAAGTAAAAACATACATGTTTAGAATTAATTATGGATAGATGTTGGGTTATTTTGTAGTCTTTTTAAATATGATTTGAATGAATAAATCACTTGCACATACTTGAGCAAAGCATTCCAAGATGCCTTTACGCCAGTGGCAAAGAGGTGACGTCATTCAATTAATCAATGGGCACATCATAGTGACAATCTCACTCTGATTGGCTTTTAGCCTGGAACAGAAATGAGTGTATGTGACACGGTAGGAGAATGGTTAGTACATGTGCCTCACAGTTCAGCGGTCCCAGGTTTGATTCTGGCTCCAGCAGGTTCTCCTTGCGCCTGTGCGAGTTTTTCTCTGGATGCTCCGGTCTCCTCCCACATTCCCAAAACTGTCCTTAAGTCTGATTGTGAGTTTGAAGGGTTGTTTGTCTTTGTGTGCCCTACGATTGGCTGGTAAACAGTTCAGGGTTACTCCCCCGGTTACTGCCTCAAGATGGCCGGGATAGCATGCCAGTCACTACAAAGCAAATGACAGATGGTATGTGCTAACATTTGAATTTTGTTGTACGTAATTGTGTCAAAATGGCCTGATTTCATAGGGTGAAGGGTGCCTGAATCACAACAATGTGTATGCTTCCTCGAGGGTGCGATTGCTTATTGCATTCTAGTGCCAAGAGCCAGTGTATAGCTTACATGCTGTTTGATGCTCTCTATTGGCCCTGATTGTTTATTGCAGTCCAGTGCATAGGGAACACATTTAACCAAAGTACAGCACACAAGCTGTATATTATGTAGGAACGGAGAGACAGAGATTACATATTATATACGGTAGGAAATGAATCCACTTGTGTGTTTTGGATCAACAAAAATTGACTGAAAAAGGGCATCCTGGCATTTCCAAAACAAATATTCTTGCAAACCCAATGAAATATCCAAGATGATGTACATATTTAAAAGTGTGAGCTTTTATGGCCACAAGACTTGTTTAATCTTGTAGTATTATATTGACATAAATCACTGACGTCTTCTCTGGATTTCTTCTCAAGACCTTATCCAGTGTCCTTATTGTCAGCGGAGGTTCAATGAAAGTGCTGCTCAAGGACACATTAAGTTCTGCCGGGATCAGGCTGCCAGGATGGGTAGCAAAAATAAGCCGGCAGATGTCAAGAAAACGCCTGCTCGAACACAGGTATTCTTCCAAATGTTCTCTGGTTTTAAAAGTGTAATAATCGGAGAACTTGAAATTATAGGGGGAAAAAAAGAAGTATTGAAATGATTCTGTATATACCCTGCGTTTTTCTTGTTAGCTATTACAGAGCATGGTTCATTGGTTTGCATGTTCATAATAATACTTGAAATTTCAATTTGGACCAGATATTTTACTTTAATCTTTTTTCTTTTTTTTTAAGTGAAATCTCTGTCTGTTAGGATATGTATATTATAGATATATATTACAGGTAATAAATTATGACATTCTTTGTCATGATAAGTAAAATCTGAATACATTATTGGCTACTTACAGTGGGTATAAAAGTCACCACAGCCAGGCTTTTTTGTTAGACTATATGGTGCTCTTAACACACCCTCCATTTTTTCTTTTTTTTAATCAGTTATTACTTATTGTTGATATGCCTTTGGCCCCTTCAAGGGCACTATGGACCAGAGGTGACTAAACTACTGTCCAGGGACCATTTGCGACCTCATTTTTGTGGCCTGCGGCATAAATGTAAATTTTGACAAGGGTCGCAGTGCTATTTAAAACGGTTGGATGGTGGACAGTGTTAGATGTTTGAAGAGTTTCCATAAAAAAAAAAAAAAAAAAAAACAACGACCTTTTATACTGTTGAGTATGCTTCCATTTTAATTATCTACTTTTGTATAGACTGTGTATTTGCTTGCATGATTTTTTTTTTACCATGTTTAACTGGTTATGTCTGATTGCAAGGGACAGTAATAATGTCCCCTGGGTCACTTTGACCTGGGGCGTATTTAGTCACACAAACTTGTCAGAAATGTGTAAAATAGAAGTCCAATGGTTTGTTTGAATAAATGATTAATGTTAATTTGTTGAGAACAGCGCCAATTGACCCAGAATCATAAAGGCAATACTTAATTTGTACCTCTGTGTTATGTTTGTTTCTCTGGAATAGTAATCACCTCCTGGGTCAATTTGACCCGGGGTGATGTTTAATTACCAAAATGTATCAGAAACGTTTTTATGTGTAATCCTGCTAGCTAATAAATGTTGTGATTTTTCCCCTCCGGAAAGTCCAATAATATTATTGTTTTGCTTATCAAAAAAAGTTGCAAACATTTTGAAAATGAATCCAAATACCAGTTTAAATGTGTTTGTTTATTATACATAAGCCACATAAAAGTGTCATAGTGGAAAACTACAGTAATCATTTACTTTGATTTTGAAATGTGTCACAACAAAGCAGGAAGATTAATAGGGTAAAGTAAAAAAAATAAATAAATAAATTGAAAAACGTGGCCCTGACATCTTTCCATTCATTCATATGCTGTCCTCAGTGTAAAAGGTTTGGACATCTCTGCTATAGACAGCGAAATTATACCAACACACTACACCTCCATAGCAAACATTTCATCTGCCACGCTTATGTCAGAGATGGAAGCAAAAAAGCTACAAAAAAAATCCAGCATGAAATACCAGCTTACATGACCACTAAAGAGAATGTTAAAGTGATGCTTGTATCAGACCTTTCATTGCACTTTTTTTCGCCTCAAGTACAAGCCACCACCTCTTGTCAAGAAGGCAGCGTCGGCCGTCCCTCCGGCCACCTCCCGCCTGCCCACAAGATCTGGCCTTTCTCAGCCTACTGGTAACACATGAAGCAAGATTTGTGCGTTAAAAAAAAAAAAAAAAAATAATGGCCTGAAAACAATTTCACATTCAGCACCTCCGGTTAGATACGTAATGTCATGAGCTAGAGAAGCACAAGATGTTACATTGAGTCACATGCGCTTCCTATTTTAGGAGTTCCTTCCAGTAGGCCCTCCTCTGTAGCTTCAGAAAAGACAAGCACATCTGGGGTCATGAACTCCGCTTCTGGGTAAGTGCACACAGACATACATTAGAACACATAATCATCAGTTCTCATCTCTTATTTCCCTTCTGCGTGTGTATACCAGAGTGGGAATGAAGAGCCGAGTAGTGAGCTCTGGATACGGTCTTGTTAGAAACTCTGCGTCGGTAAGAGGACCACTCAACAAGAAGAAACAAGGAGACACTTGCATAACAGGGTGAGACAACTCCCCAGAATACATTTTAGAATTAAAAAAAAAACCTAAAAATTTATGCTATCCTGACCTCTAGCGGTTTGTTTGTGTAATGCATCTGAATGAAACGAACTGCCCAGTCAAGACATGTCTTTTCATACCTAAATTCTAAGCTTTTATCGTAATAATACAATTTGATTGATTAAAAGGGCACTCTAAATAAATTTGTCAAAATGTTCAATAATGCAATCAAGTCGATTTAATTTGTTTCTAACATGGTTGTGTTCAATTTCTTAGGGATGGCACGAATGGCAGTAACAATGTGGGCAACAGTGAAATAAAGAGCAAGTTCTGTCACTCATGTGGGACCAGGTACCCCATAGAATCTGCAAAATTCTGCTGCGAATGTGGCATCAGAAGGATGTGTATTTGAGATACAAGGACTGAAAGGAGTTTGCCAATACTAACATTTTTTTCTTTTAATGCATGGGTTTACAATTGATCTTGTTCCATATTACCTTTTGTTTGAGTCTCCAAGTCTCTATCAACAATTGAAAGTTATTACAAGCAGTTTTTTTTTAAAACACTGTGGCAATTATGAGTATGTAAAATCATTTCCAACATTCAAAATGCCTCACTAAAAAGCTAAAAAAAAAAAAAAAAGAGTTACTTAACAAGATGACTTTTCACTTGAAATGAGCTCAATTTTGTTTTTGGAAAACATAACAAAATGTTGACTGAATCAGTTGTGAGATAAGCATAGTTTTCCCCCTGCAGCTCAGTTTTCAGTCAAGCATGGTGGTGAGCGCTTCTCTGATTTCATCATGTGAGAATTTGTTCCCGTCATTAAGTGCAATATGACTGACAATAGAGGGAAGTATGCATGTCCGTTTTTTTTTTTTAAGGAAATGTTTCTCTTTTAATCAACAGGAACCAAGCCCCTTGTGTCTTTTAATTCTGATATTTCACATAAATTGTAGCATTCTTTTTGTGAGCCCATGCATTTTTTTTAAACTAATTATTTATTCCATCTTTATTGTAGGTCATTCTTACTGGATGACTGAGTTTCTTATTATTGTATTGAAAGTCATTTTGTTTTTATTTGCATTTGCACTTGTTTGGTTTCCCTTTTATTGGTGCAGGAAAATGTTCATCTCATTAGAATTTAGTAGAAAAGTAAATGACTATACTACTTTACAACTGAAGTATTTATCAGTAGTATGTGTCACTGCGTTTCTCTGCAAGAGCACGCCACAGAAATGGGGTACAATCTGTACTGAAAAAGCTATTTTACTATTTATATAGAAGCTCTACTAATTCTTCATTGGAAAATGTATAAAACCTTAGTATACAAAATGCTACAAATGACTCTTAATCATTCTTGAACCAACCTAAGTCTCAGTCATGGGGTAATTTGCATAGGTTCTGCTTTAACGTGAATGCCGAAAGACAGTCTTTGAACTACTGTTAAGTTATAGTCAAAGGCACATGGATCACAGGAAAGACAACATTGACTTAAGTGATTAACAGTAGACTCTTACGGTTATGAAAATTATTGGGGACATGCATATTTTAGTCATGAAATTAATTTTTTTATGTACAGGAAAGCGACTACAAAAGTCATGTGTTTGTGAACCTGATGCAATGAATAGCTCCTATGAATAAATAAATGTTTATGCAGACAACTGTGTGTGTGTAATGTTGTGTGTGTGGCCGCTGACAAAAGATCAAAAGCACAACACCTTTACAGATTTTGGTATAAATATATTTTCAATATAAATGGGTTATATACAAAATGCTTATATGGGTTTTTTGTACATACGTAAGTACTACATTTTAGTAGTTTAGTACTCCCAACATATTTGACAAATGAGCTCCCAAGCTACATTACTGAAGCTATCAAACTTGAGAAGTTCTCAGCACTGACCCTGAACAGCGTCAAGTCTGAGTTTGGACTCAGCCACCTGTGGCAAAATCAGCTATTAAAACATCAGTCATATTGAGTAAATGATCTGCTGTGTCATCTAATCCACTGACTACCAACAAGAGTGGCGTCACACTACTTTGCTGCTATCTGCACCATGGGACTTTCGTAATGTAAAATAGGTCAAAAAGGAAAGTGAAATTGCACAACTGCCTTAATTTTTACTGCCTCAGCAACATTAAACGTATAAACCCCTAAATAAGCTTTTGAAAGCACCTTCAGCCATTGTTAAGATTCTTCTATTAAACAGTACAGTATATTGCAATGTAGATTCACACTTAACTAAGGTAAGATTGTGTTCAGGATTGAGCTGTTTTGAATCATAAAACAATCTGTTTGGCCTTTGGACGTTTCACTGACTTGGTTGCATGGCTTGCAATCATCAGAAGAGTCAGTTGCTCTATATGAGCCAAAAAGAACCACACGGAAGAAAAAAAAAACCTCACTTGGCTAGGTAGCTCAAATAAAGTGGTAGCTTCCTCTATTGTAACCCAATCAAGGAGTACGAAAGTGTTTGCTAGTGTAAAAATAACCCACGCAGGGTGATGCTTTCAGGTGTTACCTAACAGTGAATTCAGCATCTCATAACATTTTGTCATGCTAGATAAGATTGCATGAACTTTGCAAAGTTTTTTGGTCTCCTTGATGATTTTTCTTTGCTGTTTGTGATTTGTTGTCATTGCTGTCCTCCTCCTCTTTGGTCTCGCTTTGTGTTCTTCACGCTAGAAAACAAACGCAAAATGTGAATCATCTATTTAGTTTCTGTAGCTACAAATTACCAGACTAAAATTTGGATTGAAATTCACATACTCTCAAACATGTTAAGCAATCAAGTAATCAAGCCATTAACTGTTGACAATTGAAATTGAACTTGAATTGAAAGTCATTCCATGTCAGCGTCATAGACGCTGGGCAAAAAGTGGCTTCGTTGACAAATCTTAACTATACGACATTCTGTGTTTATTAGTATTACCCAGATGAAAAAAAAACATAAAAAAAATCTAATTAATCTGATTAATCTCTTTAATGGCACCAAAAAATTGAGAAAACCACTCAACCAAAGTTTTTCTTAGATACATTGTGATATTGTGGTAGATGAAAACCCCCGATATACAACAGCATAAAAGTGATATTAGTCATTTATGGTAATTATAAACCAAATATAAGACTTTTTTCACAAAAATGAAGGCCAAAAGCATTGGTACGTCTTATAAAAGGTAACTTAAAATTAGATTCGATTTTTTTCTTTTTTTTTTTTTTTTACTATTATTCCTTACCATTAGAGGAATATTGACCTGTCAGCCACATAAGCCGAGTTATTTTTATATCTGCCTTATTCTTACTTATGATTATTACCGGTACCTTAAAGCAGTGTTTCTCAAATAGAGGGGAGGGCCCCCCTGGGGGGCGCGAGGCAATGCTGGGGGGGGGGGGGGGGGGGGGGGCACGAATGACCCCAGGGAAAAGCATGTTTTTACCAAAATAAGAATTGACTTTTTCCTCTGCTGACAAACCTTCAACCTGTATATATATGCTGTTAAAAAAAGTTGTTGAAAGTGTTTTTATATTGCTTTTTCCTTATCTCACTGTTAAAAAGGATACATATTAAAGTAATACAATTTTTATAAATATCTATCTTATTTATGGTCAGCGTGGCAAGTGGGGGTGGGAGGGCTTTGCAAAATATAATTGAGAAGCACTGCCTTAACGGGACGAGCAAGATAGGGGACGTAATTTTCCTGTTGCAGCTAACAGTAGCTTGTGCTACCTGAGGTTCTTACGGCATTATTTTTAATGAAAGATGCCAGCAGGCTGAACCTACGTCCGAGTCCATCCTTTTCAACACACAGGAATAATACTAAAACCGAGAGGATCATGTAAAAGTGATGATGTCTCCAGCTGATTCAATGAAGAATGACAAGGTAAGCGGTCGAGTGCTCTGTAACCACGGAAAGGTATTCCATTTTACCTGTTTATTAATTGTGGTCTTTTGGCATATACACACAATCATAAACTTGGTGAAACGCGGATGCAGCGCAAATTCGGGTATTTATGGTAAAATCGCGAACAAAAGGAAAAACAATTGCTTTGAGCGCATTCGCTACACTGGCGAGGTGTTCACTGATTGCTCACAATGTGGGAAATCTGAAACACAAGTAACACACAACAAATGTACATATTTATTTATATGTATGTACACTGGGCCCTCGGTTTACGAGATTAATCTGTTCCACAGTTGGGATCGTAATGTGTGAATTTGCGGTATGGCGGCCAATCCAAACCTACTGTATGTTAATTAGCTAATGCGTGTAAAACCCCAGGTAATAACATCAAAATTGCATATACATATTAAAAAGTGGTATAAAAATAGTATAGTGAGTGCTACTTATAGATAATATACATGTATACAATTGAATAACATCATAAATAAAAATATATATAAAGGATTTATTTACCTTTGAGCGACATGACAAGCTTGTTATGGCCATATTCCCTCGTGAGGGTAGCCTACCTTAGGCTAGACTTCTTCGTAATTCTAGATTATCTCCAGCTTCATCTCCATATAAATCATCTTCTTACTTCTCTCTTTAACATCACTAGCAATCTAGAGACCCATGGCTAACCCATTCAAGTTTGAATTAAGATCTACAACGCACTATAAAAACGTTTTTGTAAGCACTCACAGGAGAACAAAGCTTTAACGGTCCGCCATTTTGGAACGAGTGACGTTGACCAATAGCAGAACTTCATCTTAGTTCCTCTGGGACGCCGACCAATAGTAGACCAGTATCTTAAGGAACAATGATGCCGACCAATAGCAACGTGTGATAGCAATAGTGACGTGTTGTGAAGGGAATCACATATTAGGTTGTTATCAATTTGTGTTTATTTCTTGTCTAGAATAGAGTGCATTGCTATCCATCTATGCAGTCCAAGTTCATCTCGCCCCAGTCCTTAGATGAAGCTGTTGACGCAGGAAAGTGTGAGCTGGTAACTTGGCCCAGCTATTGGTGGCGCCCGGCTGGCTCTTTTTGTTGTCTTGTAATGTGCAAAGCTTTCCTGAATGAATAAAAAGCAGGCAAGGACGCTTGAGCTGCGGACGCTGTTGGCAAGCATGAGAATGGACGCCAACTCTTCCCGCAGAGAAAAGTCAATCTTGGTTGGTCTGAGATACTATTTTGCTGCTTAGCAGCTGGGCTTGTTGTCTTCTTTGTCTTCTTTTAAAGATAACCCTGACCTGTGGAGTGACTCGCAGAGTAACGCACGCACACTGACCGCCATGTTTGAGGTGTCGTAAGGTGAAAAAAATGGTGTAAAGGGGGGGGGGGGGGGCAAATAAACATCGCGGTCTACGTCATAAGGTGAAAAAAAGTAAGGCAGGGACGTCGTAAACCGGGGGTCCACTGTACTTATATTTGGGGATTTATGGTACTTTCTTTAAACAAACTGAACAGATGCAGTTGTAACCATTTACCTTCTGCTAAATTTGCGACTAAATGCTGTCTTCAACCTTTATTTATAACTATCAGGAGGAATAGTGCAGTTTTCTTTTGTCAGTTGCCAAATATTAACATTAAAACAAAACATTGTTCATCTTGTCCATCGCAGACTTGCTGTAGCGCCCACAGTCATCCCAGGTTAAATTTGGCAAAGAGTTTCTCTATGGCTCACTATAGTCACGTCTTTCTTGCCATCGATTGTTGGGGCTGCACTCAGTGCTTTGCATTTAAGTGGTAAGCTCAACTTGAGTTACTTTGGTGGAAAGCAAACACCCAAGGAGAAATAACTAACCTTCATGAAGATTGCCGTTGGGGCGTTTTTTTCAACTTCAATTTACCACACATCAGAACGGCATCCCTCCAATTCTCTACCATTTTCATGTCTTCCTTCTGTTATTGAATTTGCCCGCCTACCAACAACAGGAGCCTATTAGGGTTTTCCAAACACAATGACAGCCAATCAATGTCCGCTTCAGTCTGTGATTGCTCTGTTTTTCAGCCTCTAACAACTAAAGCACAAGAAGCCTGATGCATGAATACGAATCTAATCAGCATACAGAACGCATAAAAATTGAGGTTAAAATTGAGATGCATTGAATTGAATGCATTAAAATTAAAAAAAAAAAAAAAACGCATTACTGCAGTTAATCTGTTAATCTGACAGTCCTAGTTTTTATTCATATATTTTGTTTACCAAATAATTCCATCAATATTTCTTCATAATGTTGATGACTTAAGCATGGATCTACAATTCAGGACATTTATTAAATAATGCATAAGCAGCGAGTTAGTGGGTGTTCCCAAATATTTGACTGTTATTGTACTCTGCCCATTTCTTTGGCACAGGCTCAATCCCTCAGCAGTTATGTACCTAAAATTTACAATAATGTGCCTAAAATACAAAATAATACATGGTAACATTACAAATAGACATGGGGCAATATCAGAATCTGATGTGTGATATCCATAAGAAAAATTATCACGGTATTGCTGTAAATATATCATTTTCAAACCTTTTTTGGTAGCCTGTTCTCGAGATAATACAAACTGTTTAAAAAAAAAAAAAAAAAAAAAAAAATATATATATATATATATATATATATATATATATATATATATTTAAAGTACGGCATTTTTTACAATAACAACCATTTACCATGCAGAATTATATTAAAAAACATCAATATACCGTATATTTTGGACTGTATGCCTCACCTGTATACTAGCTGCAGCAACAAAAATTGAGCAAAAAATAAATAAATACATGTCACAGATAAACTGCACTAGACTGTAAGCCGCAGATCATAACATCCGATATTTATATGATGATAGTTTTATACCTTTTAAAAAAAAAAAAAACTTTTTTGCAATTGCCCATTTACAGCATTAGTGTTTATATATATATATATATATATATATATATATATATATATATATATATATATATATATATATATATATATATATATATATATATATATATATATATATATATATATATAAAACACAGTGGACCTCCGTGTTACAGATCCCCTGGCTTATGTTTTTTTCATGTTGCAATGTGGAATACTGAGTTTTTTCGTCCCCTCTTCATGGTATTTTCCCCGCTTTGTGACAAAAACAACTGTCATGACCTTAGAGGGTTGGCTGTCATTGAGTTGTTTTGCCTCCATCTGCCGTTTTTAGGTAATTGCACTTATTTAATATTGTCGTCAAACTGTTTCCATGCAACACGTCACTACAATACTGGTCTGCTATTGGTCGGCGTCTCCTCACGGAGATGCTGGTTTGCTATTAGTTGGCCTCACTCGTTTCAAAATGGCGGAATGGTAAAGCTTTGCTCTATGTGAGTGTTTACAAAACCATATTTATAGTGCATTTTACTGCTTAATTCAAACTTGAGTGGGTTAGCTATAGGTCCCAAGATTGCTAGTGATGTTAAAGAGAGAAGTAAGAAGACGATTTATATGGAAACGATGCTGGAGATAATCAAGAAATACGAAGCTAGCCTAGCCTAGGCTACTCTTACTAAGGAATATGGGCATAACAAGCGCCACTCAAAGGTAAATACCATATTTTCTGCACTATAAGGCGCACCGGATTATAAGGCACTCCCTCAATTAATGACATATTTTAAAACCTCAGCACCATCAGCTTTTTAATAGTTGTTCCACAATGACAGATAGATACATTTGTTTTACTGCAATAAAAGCAAAAAAAAAAAAAAAAACGCACATTAGCTGCAGTGGACTTTTAAGCTGCAGGGTCAAATCATGAGAAAAAGGTTGCGGCTTATAGTCTGAAAACTACGATGGATGGACAATATCTTTAAAAAAAATTACCGATTTGTTTCAGATTTAACCATTACTTTCAAAATCCCGATATATTGCCATTAATGTGATTGACCCATGCTTAATTACAAATGTAGCTCAGAGAATGTGATGGCACTGCAAGTGCAAAGTGAAGATTGAAGTGATGGAATTGGAAGCGTCAATGGAAGAGGCAAACAAACACAGATATTCATATTTGAAGTCGAAATGCAAGCAAACTTACCGGTTTCGAAGAACAAGTGCACTTTATTGAGTACAAGACCGATTCAACCAGTAGCTGTGTGTGGTTAAGTCCAATATTCCTCATGTGGCAGGTTAAATTGTGTAAGATGCCAACAAAATCCTGTAAAACATAAGTGTGCAAAAGTACTTTGTAAGATGTATATCCAGGTCAGCGTTATAAAAATTGAGGCTAGTAAGGTCGCTACAGTTTACTGCACGCTAAATTAGACCTCTAAGGTGTGACAACTTTTTGGTTGAATTCAATGATTAATCTGATGACTAATGTGAAGTTTATTGGGACAGCTATTCAACAACTGACTCACTGTGTTGTTCCTTGACGTACAGTTTTGCACCCTTTGTGTGTCCTCAGTGCATGACGAGTTTCCCTGCAGGGTCCTGATTCTATCTTTCTTATTATGAAAACACAAAGAAGCAGTCATGTTAACTAGAACACATTAATGCTCCAATTACACACTGATGTAGTAACTGCACACGTTATGGTCTTTAAATGTACGATAATGTGCATATGTCTTGTGCACTGTTTTTACTCACTGCGTTATTGAGATTTGTTTGGACAATGTCCGTGTAGTCCTCTCCGAGATCTGCGAGAAGCATTTGGCTACTGCAGCTCGAGGCCGGAGGTGGAATCACAAAAAGTAGGAGAGTGATGTGCAGAAGAGGCTTGTGGGAGATGCAAGAGACATGTTTATCAAGTTGACCATCTGATTTATGTAATTTTTTTTTTCCCGATAATTTTAATTTTCGGTCTCTTCCCTGCATTGAAAAAATTTACTATTTAACACATAATGACACTTGTTGAATTATGTGATTAATTTTTTCAAGATACTGTCATAACTCAAAGTATTTTTCCCATCCAATAAATTGATCTGTTGCAATAAACAATATTTGATAAATTATGCAATACATAGAGTTTATTTACTTTTACATCATCATGTTTCATGAAAAATGATACATAAATGTGGACTGCACAGAACCTATTTAGAGACTATATAAATAAGATTGAAAATATACCAGTCAAAAGTTAGGAAATACAATAATTCAAAGTTTATTTTTATTACTTTAAAATGTCCTGAGAATATGTTGCATACTATAAAGTAGATCCAGATAACAAATTTTCATAGCTTGGTATTTTCTCAGGTTGTGAAGTGGATGATGCTTTGTAACCTGGAATGACTTTGTCCACAGCTGTGCATTTTCAAGTTACAAGCATTAATGTCTTGCCATTTTAATGTGTTTTGTTGAGTTTAAAGGTGTTTCCAAACATTGGACTGGCACAACCCACCCAGGAAGCAGTTTGTGTGCGTGTGTGTGTGTAATTTAAAAATTGCATTTGCGACATTGCAATGCCGATTGAGTGTTCAGCCCAAACGAATACTCGGTTTATTATTGTTAAAAATGTCTTGCTTGCCTTCACAATATAACAATACAGTTTTGCTTGCCCCTGTTAGGGTACTATAATATAAATTTATGTTGCTGTGACCCTGAGTCTAATATTTTGGTGAATTAAGCTATTTCAGAAACCTCTAACAGATGCGTGCAGAGCACTTGCATACCACTGCAAAGTGAAAACGAAAACATTGACAGTCAAAACTATTGCATTGTTAACAAGTTGTTACCACGGTGCAGGTGTACCTCCCTCACTCAATGAAACACCCTTTTAATAAATACAGAAACTAGTAAATATTTCAGAACAGCATTTTTGATGAAGTCACGCATATTGTACCTAAAGGGTGCTAGCGTTCGTGGTACAGACAGGAATGTGAAGTATGAATCAAAACGAGACTTAAAAATGGCACTTGTACGGGAAATACCCCACCTATTCCCTTAAAGTGCTCATTTAATTTCACTTTCCTTCTGAGTGCTAAATGGGAAGTTATAAACGAGGCATTCCCATTGTCAAGAACGACTTGAGAGGATCAGGCGATCGCAGCGGAGGGACGGAAGCGCCTCTGATACTTCGGCTTCGAAAGCCTGGGTGAGTTGCACTCGCCTTGACGACTTACCATTGGTCATTCTTCATCCATACTCCCCGCGTCTTATTTTTAGAGTTATTAATGTTGCTCAGACGGCCGTATGATCCGTGGGAGATGCGGTCCACTCATGTCAGTGACGCTCCTCTAGAGGTTGGTTCCTGTAGCTGCACCGCGCTTGGACAGTTCCTGCATGTGTGTGCGCGTTTTGATTCCCCGCGTCCTCTCAGCGCCACACTAGTCCAATAGTGCTTTTGTGTGTGTTTTTTTCTCTCTTTAACTTCCGTGGCCACTGCAGCTTCCACTTTGTTCTCATATTTCAATCTGGGCAAATGACGGGATCGTCACACGGGGTATGACGTTGCCCATCTTCAAATGAGCCCTCTCGCATGACTTGATATAATTCGTCAATTCTTTAAATGCGATACACGGAACACATGACAAGGAAAACAACAGTGAATGCACTTAAAATGTGTGGTGTACTGGAGGTGAGTAAAATAAAGTTACAATTTTATCTCATGAGTCTTCTTCCCATCAAATATTCGTCATGGTAGCACAAGATTGACGAAAAACACTTGAGCTTCCCATTGCAGCTGGCAAAGGGTTACATGTAATATTGTTTTCAACAATAAGTCTTGAGTAGGCTTGTGCACCTATTTTATACTTACAGTTCACATAGAGTTGTTGGTTTTGAAAGAAGATGATTGCATCATGTAAGAAGATGTCATTGTTTACTTCAGGCTTGTTAAATCTGTGCCCTGCGGGCGATTTGCGGCCTCCCAACTTGCCCACAAAATATTCAAAAATTACATCAGACATTGCCCGCAAAGCTTGTTACGAGACAAAAAAAAATGTTGAAGGCAGAGTGAGAAGTGAGGGTGTCCAAAAAGCCAATACTACTCACAAATTAGTTTTCACAACCAAAACCATTAAGATAACAAAACTTGTTTCCTCCACTTTCTGCTCGGTATCAAGGTCTAATTTATATGTACATTGAACATCCTCATGTATCCATTTGCAAAATGCTCAGCTTGTGACAGTTTGGCTGGTTTTGAGTGTGGATTTGGTTGATATTCAGTGGTGGTTATAGTCTAGTCTAGTCATGGCATAGGCAAACAAGATCACCTCAAAATCTTAAAAACCCTAAACTATTTGTCTTATCAACCTTTAACAGAAAACTATTAGCTTGCAGTTCTTAAAAACCCTAAACTATTTGTCTTATCAACCTTTAACAGAAAACTATTAGCTTGCAGTTTTTACAGATACAAATGAATAGCTCATCATCAAGCCTGCTGGAGCTTGTAAATTATCCTTATGTGGTTTGATGTAAATAAATACATTTGGAATACGGCAGCACGGTGGAGAGTGTTTAGCATGTCTACCACATAGTTCTGAGGTCCCCGGTTGACTTTCGACTCCAGCGTTCCCATGTGGAGTTAGTATGTTCTCCGAAAAGTGAAATCCCCAAACCCCCCCCAAGGAATTTTCATGCATGTGTAAATGGGTACCAGCATTTTTTTAAATGTGAAAAGTATTTATACTTTACATATTTGAAACAAAGATAACTACAGTACACATATTTACTTAAATTATTCAACCTTATACAGTAACTGTACTGTTATCCCTTTCCATTTCCATCCCTTGGCTATAATCGGGATCACGGAGAGCCGCAGTTGCCCTCGAATTAACAGTGACCGGACGTCGAATTAGAGGAGTTGTAATCTTCTCCCGGCCAGTAGTTCCAGCCCCCATTGGTCAATGGTCGTGTCGGGAGCCAATCACGTGTCTTGTAGGGGTGACCGTGAGCTGATTGATGGATCAGCTGTGCCTTTCCTCATTAAACGCAAACATGCTGTGAGTAAGACGCAAAGGGAGCAGCAGCAAGGCGGTGACCATGAAAAGGAGCGTTGTAAATCTCTTACCTAGATTTCTTCTGTAATAAATTGGCATTTCAAGTGTAAACTCTACTTGTTATCATTTTTGGTCAGCTTCAGGCTTCATTCTAATTTGACATGTGATCACCGTTAATCCAAGGGCAATTGATCTCTCCGTGATCCCGACTACAGCCAAGGGATTGAAACGGGATAACACTACGATTACCATATGAAGTTTAATAGTTTAAGATTTAAGTAAATATGTGAACTGCAGTCAGAGGAGTGCCCGTGGCATATGCATTTACTGTTAACTCACCTGTCTGGCATGTACTCCCCTTTCCTCCCTCAATGAAAAAAACATGCATGGTATTTTATATTTTGGATGCTCCAAATTCCCCTTGGGTCTATTTGTGAGTGAGTGTTCATTTGTCCCTGTGCCCTGCGACCGGCTGGCAACAAGTTCAGGGTTCAGGGCGCTAATGAGATGATGTGTTGGACACTAATGACCTTTATGGCCGAACACCATGCCAATGCTGTTTTGTGATAAAATGGTAATTAAACGTTACCAGTTGACCTGACAAACATGAAACTTTTTTTTTAATATAATCAAAATCATCATCTTAAACTAAGGAGTGATTTTTTTTTTCAAGTTTACAACCTAAACATCATTCATTCTAAGTTCTAAGACCCAATTAAAAAAAAAGAAACACTACTCATGTCAGTCCAAACACCGAAAGAGGTTGAGGTCCAAACTTCAGATATAAAATCCCTAAAAGCCCATCAAAACCACATGTGAGACACTCTTCATATTAAATCTGACAGCACTTATCAAGAGGTAAATAAATATTTGATAACAGGCCACTAAATTTGCAGTAAACCAGTCACACTTTGGCCCGAGAAAGCAGACAGGAAGAGAAAGTCAGACAGACAAAGGAAATGACTCAAGTACTACAGGTTTTGTGAGTTTTTTTAAACCCTTCATATTGGAATTAAATCATACTTCTCTGTATTAAATATGCAGTATACCAAAACAAAGCCATCTGCTTGAGCCCTTGCTTTTCTCAGTTTAAACAGCATAAAAAAAATTGAAAAAACAAACAACTGCAAGCACTGTTGTTCACAGAGGAATTATGTGTATTTGCATTCCTTCCTGATTTTTGCATTTTTTTGCATATTTATCACTTGCAAACATTTGGTTTAATCAAATATATTAATATCACACAGAGACAAGCCATGGATATATGAAATGGAGTTTCTGAATGATTAATTTGTTTTACAATTGGAACCAAAAATACATTACCTATTTGATGCTATGTGTATATGTGATTGCCTTGTGAACCCAATCGCGAGTTGTGCCACCTTTGGCAAGAATAACTGATATCAAATGTTTGTGATAATTGGTGATGAGTCTTTCACACTGCTGTGGAGGAATTTGGGAACACTCATGATTGCAGAATTGCTTTAACTCTGACATACTGAGTGAGTTTTCCGGCATGAACCACCCATTCAAGGTCACACCACAGCATCTCAATTCCATTTAAATCTGGACTTTGACTTGGCCATTCCAAAACCTTGATTTTGTTTTTTTTGAGCCTTGATTCTGCGGCATGATCCAAGAGAGCTTGAGTTTGAGAGCACAACCTGATAGCTGGACTTTCTTCTTCGGGATCTTCTGGTAAACAACAGAACTACTTTTTCTGTCAGTCACAGCAAGTTGTCTTGGTCCTGAGGAAGCAAAGCAGCCCCAGATCATCACATTGCCACCACCATGCTTTACTATTGGCTCTTTTTATCAATGCTGTGCCATTTTTAACACCGGATATAATGTGCTGCCCACCTTCGAAAAAGTTACATTTTTGTCTCATCAATCCACAGAAAGTTCTCCAAAAATATTGAAGATCATCAAGATGCTTTATGGCAAAACTGAGGTGAGCTTTTGTGACAGCAGTGGTTTTTGCCTGGGAACCTTCCAACGGATGCCATTTTTGCCCAGTATTATTCTTATTGTGGAGTCATGAACACCAAATTTTACTGAGACCGCCAAGACCTTTGAATTTTTTTCTAGGATCTTTTATGACCTTTCTGGATGAGTTGTTGTCACACTTTTAGGATAATCTCTGTTGGTTGAACACTTTTGAGAGAGTATGCCAATGCTCCCAGTTTTCTTCATTTGTGTATAATGGCTTTGACAATGATTCGCTGGAGCCCCATAGCCTTTGAGTGTGCGTTTCTTTTCTTCATTTCTCTCCAATTTCTTCTGGAATTTCTTTGGATCATGGCTGGATACATTTATTCCTGAGATTTTGTAGCCGACTTCACTTTGTCCATCAAATTCTATTTCAGTGATTTCTTGACTCAACAAAGGTGGTGGCAATTTCGTAGGTTTGGGTCTGGACTGGGAAATTTAACTCAGCTTTCCCAAAACTGTGGTTAGTCACTGTTTTATAATTTAGCGAGGGTTAAGGTTAGGATTTATCTTCCTCCAAATCATCGACACGATGAGTTATTCTGTTTTGCACTTGGACTCAGTTCAAATTAAATAAAGGATAGCCTTTATGCTTATCGTCCTCCAAATTATCGAATGCCGGTAACGCATCATTTACGGCTAATCTTACTACTTTGATTTACGTATAAGTTTCAAAATGTAGGAAACTTCAGATTACTGGAAGAGCTAATTTGTGAAGTAACACCTTGTCCCTTGCTACAGGCACCAGTGAGGAAGATTCAAATGAAAAGCTTACATTTATTACACTCATGTTGCAAAATTACCTCATTCCTAGTGAGGTCATCAGTTTTATCTAAAGAGCTTCAATAACATTGTTTAAAAAAAAAGACAGCAGAAAGTCCCCAAATGTAATCATTATATCATTATTATTTAACAATATACATTATAGTTGAAGTTTGTCCTTTAGACAGAAGTTAAATGTCAAGTCAGACTGCCTTAATTTAAAAATTATTTTTTTGTTAAGGTTATTTTTTTTTTAATTAAAAACAAGCAACAAGTTTGTCAAGTAAAATCCTATCAATTTTTTTAATGTAATATAATAAGTCAAAAGAGGCACTGTCTTTATTTTATTTTTAATAACGTATTATTAAATATAATTTTATATATGTCAGTTATTTTTTAATTTATATAACATATAAAAAATAATTTTAAATCTTTTAAGATCACAATTAAACCACACTTTCAACTTGGTGTCAAAACTGGGTGTTATTTTTATGATCAGCAGGGTGGTTGGTACCTACAAAATCCAACTATTCAAGTAATCTAATTTACCGCATTTTCCGGGCTAAAAACAACACTTGTATATAAGCAGCAGCAGCAAAATATGAGCAAAAAATGATTTTGTCACGAATAAGCCACACTGGACGGATATATGGATGAATAGGTTAAAGCATTTTATTATTTTAGTAGATCTGATCTACAGAAAGGTTTACAAACTCCACATGGGAACACTGGAGCCGAACGTCAACCGGGGACCTATAACCCGCAGGTAATAACATCAGATATTTACGCAAAAAGATGGTACACGAAAGTATATAATTTTTTTTTTTTGTTATTTAATTTTTTTGCTATTGTCTGCCAACAGCAACATCCTCTCTTTAACAGACTGAACTTGCCTGCATGTTTAGTCCCAACATATTTATAGAAAATAGATGGATATAGCAGTTCAAAATCGAAATCAATATTTCAATAGCATTTTAATCTCCTTTTGTTTGATAGATTATTTTAGTCAAAATAAAAAGACATTGCACATAATTCACATATACAATTATAAAAAGGCAAAAAAAATCATATATAACTGAGTACTGCTTTTAAAATTTACACGTCACAAATTTATCCAAATGTTTTTACATTCTCTTAGTCAATTTAGAAATAGTTTTTTTTAAGAATATATTTTTATCATATGGAGATTAGCTTTGACTATACAACAATATGAATTTTCTACAGAGATGTACATTTTGTAATTTTTACTAAAACAACTCAAATTTAATTTCCCATCAGCCATAATGGTAACATTGTATTCGTAGTGTATGAAAATATGGGATTAGTAGAAAATGCGCAATAATGAAAAGTAAACACGTTTTTGTTGAAATGAGGCATTTCAAATCTGCATCATTTTAATTGCTGTAACATTTTTTTGCTACTTCTGTGTATTTTATATACTTTTCAAGGGAATTAAGAATAGGATTAGAATATAACAAGTTCTCTTGTTTTTTGCGGTTAATGGGGGCTGAAAACCTCCCGTTAGGGCTGCACGATTTTGGCCAAAATTATAATCACGATTATTTTGGTGAATATTGCGATCACGATTATTAATCACGATAATTTATCATGTTTCGTCGAACATCTATTTATTGCAATTTTTTCAAACAAGCAGTATATATAAACATAGCTTCAAGATTTGACATTGAAAAATATTAACAATAAACTGAAATAAATAAAGTAAATAATAATTATGGCTAAACTTTGCACACAGAGCAACTTATTGCTGAGTGCAATGAAAAATATGAAGCCTACTTAAAACCAAGCACATACCACAACCGACCTGTGACAACACCTACAACACCCTTAAAGTTTTTTTTTTTTGCAAGGAAATACAAATATTACAAAAAAAAAAACCATTACAAAAGTACCAGAATCACTCAGAGTATGGATTTAGCAGACAAAATGTCATTTTTGGCCATTTCAAACCCAATTTATTCAAATTTTTATCAGTCACGCTCACACAGGTGCTGATGAGAGGCTGCTAAAAGTACCAGAATCACTCAAAGTGATTATGGAGAAATCAGATTTTTCAAAATGGGTCTCAAAATACAGCTAGTACGGTATATTAGGGGCTGAGAAAAGCAGAGGATTTTAGCAGACAAACATCTAAAGGCTCTAAAGGTGGGTTTGAACCCTGATATCTCCGTAGAGCACCAGCAAAACCAAATTCAGCGTTGCCATCGCGTCCTACTTTTGACGTGAATGAAGACCTGCGAAATCTCGCATTTTGCAGCACTTGCTACGTGCGGCTTTCCTCGCAGTCGCCGACATTCTCCCATACAGGTAAATTGACTCTACAGCATACAACTGACATAACTAGATTCAAATGATCAGAATTCTTCCAAGCTATTTTTTTTTTTTTTTTGCCAGACTGCTCACCTCTGTGTGTGCGCTGGCCAGAAGTTGTTTACGTATTCACCGGAGAACTCGGCCTCCATTTGCCCCCCTGGTAGGCTGACTGAAAGTGCTTGATTTGACATACAGTATACTGTACACCGTACAGTACTATGGAGCCTCTCGCTGATTGTCCTCTTAAGTAATCGTGGCAGCCAATATTGCGATCACGATTAAAATTAATCGTGCAGCCCTACCCCCCGTGAAATGTGAAATCCGTGAGCTGGTCAGTGATTGTCTGGTCAGTCTTGTCCAAGCTGTTGACAGATGTTGCTTCTACCTCTTGAAGCAGTCTCCACTTCACACACAAGTGTGAATGCGCAGCGGATAAATTATAGTGAGGTCAAAACAGAGCTCTGTTGTGATGAATTGAAATTTTTAGTTTAAACTGCATTCCTGTTATCATGTTTGGTCAGCTACAGGCTCCAATCAAGGTTGACTTCAGAGGAGTGCAATTACAGTCAGATGTTCAGTATAAAAGTGAGCACAAACAACACTGGACAAAAATAAACTTTCACTTGAACTTATTGGATTATACATTCAAACGTGAAAAGTTTTAAACCACACTTATTTAGAGGTACAATATGACCATTATTAAAATAAAACAAAATGTGTGTTTTTTTTTTTTCACAGCTTTCAGACCTCAAGTGAATGAAGACATCTATCCGAATACAAGGGTTACTACAGTGACAGCCAAAAACACACCCGATATGCCACACGCATGCAGCCAGATTCTTTTTAGCGATTATGGTACGATGATTCACTTCCAAACTATGTGGAGAGGCGTCCTGACAGGAATACTCGGTAGATTATTTATTAATTCATCAAAGTTTCATTTGCATTTTTTAAAATCTGCATTGTATTCAGGACACTTAATATTATTACAACTTTTACACCCGGGGACTTTAAAGAAAATATGTCAAAGTTCAGTCCTCACGGGCCTGGTTAGGAGCCCAGGAGAGGAATCTGGAAAACTTGGACTCCGGCCCTCGAGGACCAGAGTTTGACACATGTGCTTTAAAGTAACGCTAATCATGACATCCTGTTTGTTTAAGCATATCTCTGGAAAATGTGTTAACCCTTTAAGCGCCAAAGTGGCAATAATGCACCAAGCTCCTATCTTGTATCCTTTTATTGATAACCACTGATACAAAAACAGAACGTTTTTATTGAAAAAGATCTGGCACCTAAACGGTTAAACCAATACAGTATTTCTGACAGAATTTGGAAAGAATAAAGAAGTTGGTGATTATTGTTGTGTTATGGATCATTTGATATGACACAGATTTACCCTCATCCACCCACCCACACACACAAAATTGCATAGTTCTTAAAGTATTAATTTACATGGTAATACAATGTAAAGTTATTGCACAAACATACACAAAGTCACGCACAGACGTGAGGGTGGGACTTTTAAAACATATCCCGGAATAGTTTCTTGCATAATATGTGTAAGTGAAAGCTACGATTCTGGGTTTATTTCCCGTAAGTGAAATTGCAACACTTTTTAAATGTGACTATTTAGAGAAATGTACGGTATTTCTCGTCAGTGTCTTTTTGTGTGTATGTTTGTGTGTGTGCGCTATGTCAAAATGTGCGTATTGAAGGCAGTCAAAATGATAAAATACACTGTCATCAGGAAATGGCCAGCTAATGTCTGCATGCTTAAATTCCAACTTGTGGATGCAGCAACTTGGCACACTTGATGTCTCTAACACTTCTCAGTGTGAGTCTCGGAAGGGATACATTTCATTTGAAATCATTTATCACTTGCAGGGATTATGTTTACTTTTCTTTGTGTGTGTGTGTGTGTGTGTGTGTGTGTGTGTGTGTGTGTGTGTGTGTGTTCATTTAACACACACACACACACGCGCACACACACACACACACACACACACACACACCTTTTTTGACATTGTTAAAACAATACAAACTGTGTCCTTTTTTAATTAAAAAACTTTTTGGTTGTTATCCATTTAATGTGAAAAAATGTCTTGTTTGCTAATTTCCTCTGGATTCCAATAATACCGTGATAAATTTGTGAATAATTAATATTTTTTTAAATAAAGTTTTATTTAAAGGTTTTCTATACTATGTACTGTAACATCACTGTATATGTTGGGGGTGTGGGTGTAGCCTGGATTAGACATAAACATTTTAACATTGTTATTACTTGTCTATTTATTGGTGCATGAAGGATGGATGAGGACCCCCAAAATGATACATTTTTGGAAGAAAATGTTTTACACCCTGCAAATTCAACTGTGTAAAAAATTAAGATATTTTCTAAAAATGTCAAAGCAATTTATAAGCGTGTTTCATTAAAGTGCTCTTAAACTTTATGCTGTACAGAAGACCTGTCCAAGTTTAAATCAATTTATTAAGTTTTTCACATGTTGTTTTTTTTTTCATTAACTGTCCTGCATTTTTAGTTATAATTATTGTTGTTGTTTTTATCATGCTGTTATTGAATACAGCAATGACTTAAAGGCCTGGTTAAAAAAAAAAAAAAAAGTGTCTTCCTTCACCATTCAACAACATAAACAATGTCGGTACATTTTTTGGTAAATGGGCTCTATCATGCAAAATAAACTTAAAATAAACTTGGAGCTTTTACTTTCATTTTGTATCAATTAATGATTACATGACCCTATTCAGTGAAGCTTGCATGATTCCGTTGATATTGGATGCATGGTGGGCATTTGCAGTTAGAAACCTGTCTGTAGATTAGATAAATAATAAAATGCTTTTCCTTATTCATCCATCTATCCATTTTCTAAAGCCGCTTATCCTCACTTAGGGTCACAGGCAGTGGGCGGGCGACCCCATGAACTGGTTGCCAGCCAATTGCTGGACACAAAGAGACGAACAACCATTCACACACCCAATCACATCTAGGGACAATTAAGTATGTCAAATACACCTGCCATGCATGTTTTTTGGAATGTGGGAGGAAGACGGAGTGCCCAGAAAGAAACCATGCAGGCTTGGGGAGAACATGCAAAGTCTACACAGGAAGGCTGCAGCGTCTGGGGAAACTACGAAAACTTCAGGTGGTCTTGCAACTGGGAGGAGCCCTGCTTCCAGGCTCAAAAAGTCACACTAGATGCCGAATGCCAAAAATAACGTATTGTGCCATATTAAGCAGTCAGTGTAGGAGAAATAGGAAGAAATACATTAGAGCTCCTGTTCTAAATGATCCCAGATGATGGATGAGTCATAATGGTGTTTGAGCATTGCGATTATTACAAGCTGTTTATTCAGACTCTAGTTGACAGCCAAAACCTTGAAAACTAAAAGTGTTTCAAAACAATATACAGTATTTTCACGTTTTCATTCCAAGGTGTTTTCTAAAAAACACATTTAAATAGCTCCGTTTTGGGGAGCCATCCAGACTCAACACACGTTTCAAGGTGATAGTGATATTTTGTCTGCTGTGTTCACAAAATTCACTCCAAAAATGAAACTGAAAGCTAACTACATGTGCAGATGTTTTCTAGTAGTCATTGATTGAAATACGTATTTCTTTTAAATTTATTATTACTTTTTTTGTTTTGTTTTTTTACAATGCAAAATCCAAAATCAATACAAGTTGTTGAAATTATAACAACATTATGTAAACCGATAGTTAGTTTGTAGCCTTTTATGAATGGATAGAGGGAATAGCTATTGGGTCTTTATCCCATGTTAAATGTCAGATAGGGACCGCCCTCTAGCGATCGTTCTACAAACATGCACGTATTCGCAGACAGAACTAGAAGGTATTACACGTTTGCACTAAGAGACATTGATGATTGATGATACGAAAATTATGAATGCAAAGTTTAAGAAAGATGAAAGGAGGTAATTTGCAATTCTCTAGAGGTTTTGATATTAATGGACAGAGAGGGTGAAAGCCTTCAACTTCCTCTCTCCGTGTGATGAAAACCTCACAGTGCATCTGTGGAGCAGCCTTCCTCTCACTCCAGGACAATTACTACACCAGGCTTCTACGGAGGACACACAATACTCCCCCACAACACAACCTGTTTGAACTGCTGCCATCAGGCAGATGCTACAGGAGGGCTAGGACTGTGAGGCTGGCAAACAGCTTCTACCCACAGACCATCCGGATTCTAAACAAATCCCTCACGCACTGATCTGCCTCATCACCAGTCACTTTACTGCATGCACACATGCACCTGACAAATCCTGTACAGTGCAGGAAAGCTGCTAAATACATACTTTGCACTATATGATATTTTGTACTATTATCCTCATATATATACATTTTCTTCCACTCCATCTACTCCATGATATGCTCAGAATATGAGTCAATTCATTTATTAGTGCTTCATTATTAAAGTCCTTATTGCTGTATTAATGTTTTTTTCTCTCAGTTTTGTTGCCTACTTTATTATTTGCTCGATTGTGGAATGTAGTCTGCTCGGGGAAGTGAACAGAATAAGAATTTCATTGTGCACTACTACTATGCATATGACAATAAAACTCTTGAATCTTGAATATGTACCGGCAACACATACAGACAGGGCAAAAACAAAACAAAACAAAACGAAACAAAACAAAAAAAAACCCTTGTTTCATCTTCAAGTTCGTTTTCATGTCCAGTTTCATGGAAATTTCATTGACGTACTTGTTTTCATCCCAAACTGATTTTTTAGATTGAAATGTGAGCCTACAAAAGTGTCTTGACATTTGAATGTACTGGAACATGCCCAGGTAGCAGCAGATTGCTCAATTTGGAGATCCATTGTTCAAGTGTAAAAATGACGAAGGACCATTAAAGGAAGACATGCTCAAGTCGACGCTAAGACGGCCAAGAATTGTCAAGCAACTCTCATTGTAACTCGAAGAAACTGGGCATGTTCCTGTTGGGTCAGACGTAAAGCCACTTTTGTAGGCTGTCAAATTCAAAACAAAATTTATATCTGAAAATAAGACAGGAACATTGATTTAATCGCCAAATATCATGCACCACACACACACACGCACACACACACCTACACACACAAATAAAAGTAATCCAAAATAAGGAAGTTACTTTTCAATCACTCTGTATAATACCTTTAAAAACACATGTTTTCCACTTGCATTCGAATGGAAATGATATCACAACTGTGCAACGCTCAGGTAATGACCAGTCACAGATCTGCTTGCGAATGTGAGGCGAACAAACCCTGAAAGACAAGTGAGCCAAGATTGATGAGCTTTGAGCACATCATTTTCAGTCAACAGCAAACGTAAATGTTTTTAAGGGCATAAGCAAAATTAGAAATGTAAAATTATGTATTCATTAAATTAACTATACACTGTAAAAACCGTTGTCAAAGATAATCCAGTTACGGGCCATAAAACGGCCTACCCAACATTTGGATCGATTTGAGACCTTTTTCGGGGTTGCCTTGTGTAAAACATCCTGGAAAGTTTGGTCAAATGGGGTTGATTGAAAATGACGTCATTAATATGAATAAGGTCAGCACCTTCTGACAAAAGTTTAGAAAGCGCATCATTTTGAAAGAGGGCGGCATTCCAGGTACAACATTTCAACAAATAGAGCGTGGGTAGGAACATCTTAATCTTTGGCGGACAAACAGAGTTTTGAAATCGTGCCGAAAGAAAGTTGTTTGAGTCAAAAGGTAAGATTTATTGCATGATAGGTTTCACTCCGGTGTGGTCCAGCTAGGGAAGCTTTTGTTGCCAATCTTCAGGAAAACTAAACACATTAAACTGACCGTTATTCATTTGAAGATTTAAAGCCTACTTTGGGGCTGTTTGTTTATTTCTAGAATGTATTTTCTAAGAGCCGCACCATTGTCACATATTAGCTGAGGCAGTCTAAACATAAATCATTAACTCGTCTCTGCGCTTATGCTTTTTCCTTTAGATTGGGAGTAGGCAAGCACGTTTCTTGACAGCCACAAACGTGTCTGTTTTTATGTCACCCCCTGCATCACACCTGACTCAAAAATCAGCTCATCAGCAAGTTCAGTGAGCCAATCAACAAACATCCTGGAATTTCACCAAAGGTATTCAGCATAATTTGTTAATTTATCAATCAACAGAGGTGATATTTCAGTCTATAATGATTGAATTTAGACAAATTAAACCACCCATGCTGTGTAGCAGTGTTGGGAGTAATGCATTGTAAAAGTAATGTAATTTCTGTAATGTATTACTTTTTACTGTAACACAGTAATGTAATATATTACACGCACAAAAAAGTAATGTACTCGTTATAAATGAGACTATAGTAATACATTACGCTGCATTTTTAGCCTGAAAGTAGTGCCCCCGCAACCCAAATTCACCAAAAACACAGCAAGATTTGAGGAGAAATGTCCAGGGCAAAATGTTAACTTGCTGATTGACTACAGCTGAGATGAAATGGCAAATGAACAATATGTACACAAGATGGACATACAATCATTACTTTGAGTTCGTCAGAGATAAAGACAAGAAAAATCTAATCATTAGGTGCATTTAGTGCACGTAAAAAGCTGTCCACTTCGCAAATTAGGAACAGTAATTTGACAAACCATTTAGAGTGGGGCCATAGTAACGTGAAGTTACTGTTTATGCCTACAGCATAGACAATGCTGCACTATGCTGTGAAGCTAAATTGTAAAGGGATTAACCCCCCCCCCCCCCTCCCCATATATGTAAAAAATAAAATAAAATACAGATGAAATGATTTGTACTGCTTTTAGGCTTAAGCCAACCTTTCACTGGATGGGTAGTCACGTAATGAGCTACAGTTAGAATGGCAAATCCATATTTCCAGTTATGGTGGTGAGAGTAATATAAAAGGAATGCAATAGTAGAGTAGTGCATTACATCTCAAATACAGTAATATTATATTGGTACAGTTTTGAAGTAACTTACCAACAATGCTGTGTGGTTACTAGCACGTTTTCTGTTGAAACAGCATATGATAAAATAAACCTGTAAAGACGTTGCAGTCGCTGATCTGGATTTTCAGCTAATGGTCCATCTCCCACTGTTGATCTCTGGTCTACTTACTGTACATGCTATAAACCAGAGAAGAAAAATCTGAGGATTCTTCCCAGACTTGGGGAAAAGCATGAACTCTATAATATCATCACAACAACTGACCACAAGGCTCTCCAACAGGCACCAGTGTTTATTGTAACTAACACGTTAGTTAAAGATATTTTTGATAAGATAGCGAGATAGTTAACACCTTTTGGCTGTAAATTTGAAAATAAAAAAGCCACAGTACATACCAACACACTTTCCTCTCTTTTGCGCAACAATGTTTTTTCTAACCATTATTTGTTTATTTTCAAGCCAAATGTTTTTAGTGTAGCTAAAATATTGACTCTTTATTGATGAAAATGTCTTAATAGGTTTTGGTGACCCTTTAACCTGCTCAAGACATCTGTTGTAGCTTTGCAACAATAAAATGACGTCACGAATTTCTAACTCGTCCTTATTAAGAGAAATTCCGGAATTTGCGGTGTTTATCCCTGTCGGCCACCGTACAGTACCCAATAACGAGCAGTTGTTTCCACCTGTTAACTTTCATACAACAGAACACCTTTTTGACTAAACACACACGGATTTCATACTTCATTCCGATCGTTAGAACAGCAAAACAAGGACGGAAGCGCTTAATTTACATTGTTTGTTGCTCCTTCATCAACCATTGTCGACGGAAATCAGTGGATGCCCCCCCCCTCCTGGGTTTACACTCCAGCTTACCTCCGCGTGAAATTGAAGTAGGTTATACAAATTGCACCCAAATGCTCAGGTCAAAAACGAGAGGATAGCAGCCCGAGACAGCGGTTCGGTTCCTACGACGGGAGTATGGCCTCAGTCCCAAATACGGGTTTTCACAAATTCACAGCGGGAGGTGTCCCCGCGGCCAAGAGGGAACACCTTGCCTGTCTTATCGTCGTTATCCCTGCAGAGGGCGCGCCACACCACACGATTGAACTGGATCTAACGCGTGCACGCGCCAGCAAGCGAGTGGCCGAGCGAGACAGAGTGTGGCTGTCTGCCTCCTTTCCGGTGCTTCCTGTCGCCGCAGTGTTTCGCCGCTCTCCCGCGCCTGTACACCTCCGCTCCGAACCCCTCGAGCTACCTGCTTTTTCTCCGTCACATCAGCCGTCCTCCTCCCACCTGCGCCCTACGGATGCCTCAGTCCTTTCGCGGACTGCAAATGCAAACTGCCCCCGCCACATCCCTGGAAGCTGCACTAGGCGACCGGACGCGCGCTTCCATCCTCAACTGAACCGAGCACGTTGCGGGTTGGACCCCCGAGGAAAGGTGTATCAGCTGCGGAAGGAGAAGCGAGGAGACATCGGTGCCTGGGACGGTGGCCAGGAGCACATATAGGTAAGTCTTGACATGATTTTCTGAAATACTTTAAATTACAGAATATGGATCCTTAAAACGTTTAGTGTCGCCCACCACAATGGGACGTGGAAAGTGTTCATTGGAGATACTTGGCCAGGCATGGAGGAAGCATTGTGCCGGTATTAAAAAGGTTGTCTTTGCCATCAAAATTCCATCACACAACAGTCATCAGTCTTAGTGGTGGATTTGAATGATAGCTTATCATATGTAAAAATGTTGTATGTGAGGAAATAACCTATATGGAGGGTTTGTGATAACTAAGTGAAGTTATACTTTTAACATACAGCTTCCTTTCAATGACCATGATTTCAGAGACGATACAAGGATATGTAGAGGAGTCTCATCAACCTTTTTTCCTTTCTTGTGATGATAAATAGACATTTTGCAGAAGAGGGATTGCGCTGGCAGTTCGTCAAGGGCGTGTAATAGATCCTGCTGATGAGCTGGAGGTTGAGGAGGATGAGCAGAGGGGGTGGTGTTAGTGGACATGATGTGGGTACATGCACAGCCAACTGCATGTCAGCACTTTGACAGATGCGTGATGGACAACATCATCATGTAGCAAGCAGGAGAAAAGCTTTGATTGTATATGTCAAGGTCTCACTGTATGGCATTGAACTTCAGGTGCTGAGAACATAAGGGCTAAAAAAAAAAAACACTTTAGGTTGCAACTGGTGTCTTTCCTTTAAATTGACTTTAGATGCAGCACAGGTGCTGACAGTTTTTATACACCAATTGTGTGTAGAGGGGCACACGACTGTCCCTCAGAATCCAATTTACAATTATCTACCCCATATGGCAAATTATAGGACTCTTGACATTACTCTATTGAAGTTGCTCAGGTCAAAAGCTGTACTGTGGAACTTCTAAGGTTAACTTACTTCATTCAAATAGGCCCAGGACTTTCAATTCGGTGCCCTGCATGTTTTCTGAGTTCTCTCTTAAACACACCTGATTTTAAATAATTAGGATCATTTTCAAGCTCTAATAGCTTGCCGATGAGTTAATCATTGGAATGAGGTGTGTTTGAGAGGGAAAACTGAAAACATGCAGGAAGAAGTACATAAGGAAGGACATATTGAACTGAATGGGCTATTTACAAAAGTGAATAAGTAAGCTTACCACTGTTTTATAAATCTTTCCATTATACATCTGAAAATGAGTGCTTACCTACATATCCCGGTGGTGGTAAATACTGTGATGACATAAATCTCTGGTTATTGTTTTCTCCACACAAACGCCTATCCAGCAAATTTGGCAAATCTCTACTTTGGCAGGAGTTTTTTAGCCCTTCGATATTGTCCCCCAGAAAACCCGGGCACTTATAGCAGATATGGCAAACTGGAGGCATTTATCACCCGTTTGCAAGAACCCAGACGGGAACAATCTCTGGGCTCAGACGGTGTTCCCTCAATTTGCCCTGTGTTGGTGAACTTTGCTAAAGTGGCCAGGGTTGTGATAATTTTGGATTTGTCATTATAATTAGTTTTCATTGTGTTTTAACGTACTTTTAAATTACACTTAAATTAGCAAGTTTGTTAGTTTTTTTTTCTTTTTTCACCTATTTGCTGGTTTTGTTCTCAGGCCAAATCTATGTCTCATAAAAGTAAAAAAAAAAGATGTGTGTTGGCCTCCCTATGCAGAGACATATAATCACCATCTAGGTCAAAATTCACCAAATATTCGGTCAGTTTGGCCAGTCCGTTTTTAGAGAGTTTATTCAAAATCGAATGAAAATACATGATTTTCCAAAGCAGAAAGCATAAAACAGGCCGAGAACTAATCCTTTGATGCTTGTTGAGCTCAGGTCTGAGGAGGTTTGCTGATGGCATTCATGACTGCTGTCAAATTTTAAAGTTTGTTTTTGTGCCAAAGCTGGGGGAGCTTCCAACTCAACAGTGTCTCTAATGAGCAGTTGAAAATGGATGAACAGAATTACAAATGATGGCATTTGACTTCAGAGGTTCCGCTTTAATTAAGTGAGAAACATTGCACCCCTTATTACCATCATCAGTGTATTCTTGTGCCATATTTATCTTTGTCACATACAGGCAAGACCCTCCCATGCATCACCCCTTTCGTATATTTCCAAAAGATGAGCTTCTTTTCTGTCCTGTGACTGTCTTAAGCGGGCATTGTGAAGTCACGTCCTTTCGTTGCGGGCACAGATTAGGCTAATTCAGCCAGCAGCGTGGGATGCTTAATCACTATGCGGCGGCAGCACAACACAGTCAGTCTTTATAGCGTTGTAGTTGAGACAGGGGGTGGGGCAAAGCTAGCCGCCGGTGCCTATTGATCGGTCGGCGCGGCTGCTGGCTGGCGTCCACGGGGATGGAGTGCTGACGACAGTCCAAAGAGCGGCCATGATGAGCTGGCCGCGGAAGAGGGATGCTGATGACCAGGGAGGAGTTTGCATCAATAGTTAGTCCGCCTGGAGCCATATAGTTGGGCTTTGGATCACTTCATACTTTGCCACTTTGTCATGAAGCTGTCGAGACCTGGCGGTCGCCAAAATGACCTTTCCTCCTTTCCGCTTTGGTATTCTTTTTTTTCTGGGAATTATTGGAAAAGTAAGATGGCATGCTGTGCAGAAAGTGAGTGGGACTCCTTTGACCTTCCTTTTAAAGTGTGCAAGACCAAAACGTTTGTACAAAACAAAGACATAAGGTGCACCTGGTCTAAAGAAAAGAAAAAAAAGAAAAAGAAAAAAGAACGAAGGAATTTGCCAAATACACAATAAGCATTCATTTTCATGCTTACCTCAATTTCTTGCATCATGTCTTTCACTTTTCTTCATCCATCTTTCATCTTTATTACTTTTATCCTGTCTTCAAGTGTTGGCTTGGTTTAATCTCCGCTCGGCTGCACGGTTCAAAATGATGTTATTTCGGCAACCACGCTCCTCCGCGCGGAGTCCACGAAGACCAAATTTTCCGCAACGTGTATCATCCGGAAAATCATAATGAGCGGACAACATGGTGGATGAACTATTGCTTATGGAAATTTGCTGGTACAAACACCTTTATTATTCGTCTGAAAAGGAATACTGTGATCTAAATACTGTAAACAACTCCTGGCGAGCACCACGTTGAGGAGAGATAGAAGAGAGGGATGGAGAGAGAGTCTGTTTAGATCATTTGACTCTACTTCATTGTTTGAATTTACTAGGATTATCTACCTCATTATATTGGTGTTATTTGTATACTTTATAGTCCATTTACTGCCACCTATAGTATGGGAGAATATAGTCCGACTGCACGGGGAAAAGCCGTTCCAAGTATTAAGTGACTCTCAGCATTCACTCATTTAGCTAAAAAAGCCACTGCTCTTGACTCAAGTACTACCGTGTATATGCCCCATTTCCAAAATGACTGACGTTCAAGTTCAAAAGAAAGAGGAAAGGCAAATTGGGACGTTTAAGATTTGATGCTTCTCTTTCATCCAAGCATTTCTCACGGGTGGACCACAGCTGAGTGACATGATCTTTGAGCTTGCCCTGGTACTTTGATTGCATTATGATGGACTCGTGGGAGGTGTTGACAGCCTCCATATGCTCATCTATCATTCATGCTTTTCATCATGAGTAGACTACGATGAGCTTGTTTAATGACATTAAAAAACACAATGCAGAGTCGCTAATGGACACTTTTACAATGTTCCCCATAAGGGTTGAAGTGCTACAAGATTAAATACACGTTATGCACCATTAAACCTGTAGCATCACTCTTCTTTTCTCTCACAGTACATTAGAGCATGGCTGTCCTATGGGGCCATATTTATGTAATAATCTACCCTGTTTTTAATTGTGTCCATTTAAATGACTAATATGTAATAATTACTCTTGCCTTCGTCACTGCTGATGACAGCATCTGGCTGAATTCCAAACAATGAAAACTCAAGCTTTTTAGTTTAAAAGTCATACGTACGATTGTTTTTTCCCCTTAATAATTAGGCAAATTCCCACATTAAAAGGGTCCTATCATGAAAAATCAACTTTTTGGAGCTTTTAACCATGTTACAAAGGTTTCTTACCCTACCTCCCCCTCAAAGTGTTATTTTCCTTCATTGAAGCATTTCTAAGAATTCCTTGCTTATTGTGCGCTCTTGCACCAGCCCTGCCCGAGACGTAAATATGACTTGAAGAAAACTTATGACAGAAAAATTTTGTACCTTCCCTACACTCCCTCGAGAGTAAATACACGCCCGCTTTTACCACATGTTTTCGTTTTGTTCTGATTCCGGAGTTGAGGAGGAGAGATTTTGCACACAGTCAGCCAAGTAAACAGCAATCTTTCATTTATTGGTTACAACTTTTTACTGTTGAAAATGCCGAAGTGACTAAAAAGTGTGTTTGGGAGCACATAGCCGAACAATCAATGTCAGTAGAAATTAATTCGCCTAAGTCCTCTATCTGTGTTTTTCCTTTCAGGGATTCCATATCCCAAAACTCCTCTTTTATCTCAATTCTCATTAATCCCTCTGATAAAAATTAAAAACTGAGCCGTGTCCTTTATGTCATTGCTTTTGTTCAGTGCCAAAGAATATATCTAAAAAAAAAAAATAAAAAAGTATTTGAATGGCCTATCAAGTCACTTTGGTTTACAATACCTAATCAAAAACAGGACTTCCATTAAAGTGGTTGTGTTGTCAATTAGTAAAAATAAAGAATAGCATAGCAGTTGTAGTGCCCATGATGTTATGTGAAAAAAGGAACTTTTCTTCCTATTCAAAACTTAATAAATTCCAAATATTTATATATCTTTTAATCTCTCCATTTTTCATTCGGTCTTGCAAAGGAAACTGGAGTAGAACATGCAGTGATTCTTTGAACATGTACTGTATAGGGTTAGGGTTGAAGCAGAAATCATTGCCTTAAGTCATTTTGAAGCAAAAATACCCATTTTGGAAAATTCGATAATAAATACATTGGTTTTGAAATGACCAAAAATGACATCGGCTTAATTTTTTTCATTGGTTTGCACTCAGCAAGTAATTTAGCTGTGTTGCTCTGTGTGCCAAGTTTTCGCCACATCTTGGGTGAATGTATTAATTATTTACTTCATTTATTTTAGTTTTTTATTACTATTTTTTAAAGTATCAAGCATTGAAGCCTTTTTTATATACTACTTGGTTAAAAAAAAGTGAAATACTTATTTGAACAAAATTTATGAATAATTGTTATTAATGATCATGATTTCAATATTGACCAAATTGTTGTTATTGTTTTGGTCATAATAGTGGAGCCCTATTTAGGAGCGTAGACCCGAAAATAGGAATCCATTGGAATCATGTGATAATCAAATAATTCCTACCCATACGTTCTAATACTTAATACTTACAATATAGAAACCAATGGGTGTGAGTGATATTAGTTTTATACAAGATGGCCAGATGTGCCTAGTATTATGGTGTTTTTTTATAAAGCGCACTTGTTGGCTGACTGGAGATGTCTTTGTCTTGCGCTTCGTGTGACTTTACCATCTGGTGCCCTCCCAGTTAAAACCAAAAAGGGTTGTAAAACTTTTTAGAGATATAACACGTGTCATCTTTATCCTGAGAAATAAAGGTTAAACATGAAACGACGAAAGATTTGGCCTTGGCATTGCACAGGCTGCAGATAATGTGCCAAACAGGATTTATGAATAAAGTCTCAGGTAAAAATGGAAGACCGTTCAAGATGGATAAGACTGAAGACACTGTTTTAAATCCCTTCAATCATGTACCACGTTATTTCACGTGCTGGTCAAAAGTAAGATTAAGCAGGAATTTTCTTTTTAGCACGTCTGGAGTGCCCTTGAGCTTTTAATCTCACCGTTCCAAACGCAATGCACTTTTTTGTCATTTTTAAAGAAGAGAACTAAGGTATTCAATTTAGGACATATTTTAACTTTCCATTGAATCTGCCATAGTAGTTTGACAGTGCAGGAGGTTTCTAAAGCATTACATCATTCACAATGTTATGTGTTGTGCATCGTGTGATTAATGACAGTGAGATTCAGAGTTAGCGATGTGTCAGCGTTGGAATGGTTCCAGCAAGGCGGCAAAATATGTGTAGATGCCTTCTAGTGTGTTTTCCGCTCCTGATTCCCTCCCTCCTTGTTCTAATGAGCTAGCCACAGATGGGGCTCCCTCTATCATCCCTCCTCCTCCTTCGCCACTCCATTGTCCTCCCTATCAGCTAGGAGACAAAGGAAGAAGTAAAAAAATGATAGTGATAAAGAAGAAGGGAGCGGTGGCGAATATGTGAAGTGACAAAACAGCGTGAAGCTACACTAGGTTAAGGATGCAGGTGACAGAAGAGGGAATTCACAGGAAGGGGTAAGTGGCGAAAATGATGGGGAGATGGAGTGTAAAGTGAAAGAGACAGAGACTGAAAGTGGGGAGTTTGGGATGAAACCTGTGAGGGAAAAAGAGCAAGAATCATCGAACGCATTAAGAAAGGCTATGAAAAGTCCAATGCCATCAATACCACCACGGAACAGCCCGTATCGGGGGGGTTTTAGCAAACAGGGGATACCAATTAGACGGCCTTTCATAACCTTCGACAAAACCAGACATTCTCATTGTAATATGGTGTAGAAAAAAAATCCTGGTTACTGTTGGTGATGTTGAAATCAGGATTAATACAGTACAAATAATTATTTGTTGATTTCTGTCGTATTTATTCAACTTCTAAATCTCAAACTACCCAAAACTAGTATATCTCCCTCATGTTTATTCACCAAAAAAGAAATGTTTAGCCAAAACTGAAAAACAAGAAACACTTGACTAAAAACCAAACCCCCCTCCCCCCACCGCCTTGTGGCAGCCAATCTACTTTGGGACAGAATCCATCCTCAACACCAATGCCCTGCAGACGTCTGTAAATAATTGAAGAAAATGAAATAAAACGGATTAATAGGGCTGCACGATTATGGCCAAAATAATAATCACAATTATTTTGGTCAATATTGAAATCACAATTATTAATCACAGTTATTCATCATGTTTGGTCAAACACGTCTATTTAATTCTTTTTTTTATAAAGAAGCAGTATATAAGCAAGGCTTGATACATACAAATAATAAACTAAATTAAATAAAGTAAATAATTAAAACAAATGCACAAGACATGGCACACACTTGGCACACAGGGCAACACAGCTAACTTACTTGCTGAGTGCAAACCAATGGAAAAAAATAAGCCAATTTAGAACCACGCACATTATTTACTTTTAAGCTAATTTTAATCAATTAGCAGTCAAAATGTATATATATATATATATATATATATATATATATATATATATATATATATATATATATAATCCGTTCTGAGGTGGTGGTCGAGCACCAATTTGTTCGAACACCGAAACCAATTTCCCCATAAGAAATAATGGAAAGTATGTGTGCACAAGTAAATGTGCACAAGCAGTACATGATAAAGATAAAGATAAAGATAAATAAAGCATTATAAACCATTTTGTATAATTTACTTACGTTTTGGAGAGTGGTTGATGGCATACAGGAATGGATGTGGAGAGGACGGGAGGGAGTTACTCCTTCCATGATGACGCTAGCTAACTGCGACGCTAGGTCGGACACTCGTACACCACGTTCATATTTTGCTATAATTTCCTTCTTCGGTTCAATAGTGGTCCTCATTGTTTTCCTCTTTGCCTTCCCCTTATCACTGTCTTTCTTTGGACCCATTATTAAGGGCTAGAGCAACACGAAAAAGTTTAAATCCGGGAAGAAATACTCGAACAAACGTCTTACTCCGCTGGCGGTCTGAGTTGAACTGGCGCTTACCCGCTGGCCGAGAAGGGCCGAGGAGCGCGTTCGTCGGCTCGGCTCGGCTCGGCTCGGCTCGGCTAGTCGAGAACCGAAAATCTGTTCGAGGTCCGATGCATTATCTACTTGAATTTTTTGGTCGAGCACCGATTTGGTCGAGTATAGAGGCGGTCGAGTACCGAGGTACCACTGTATAGTATAACAAAGGCTGGTTTATTCTTTATTTTGATTCATTGACATACCAACCACTAGAAATGGAACACAGTAGGCGAGTTAGAGTTATATTGATGAATTATGCTTCATAAGTGACTAGAAGGGCCATTTATTGTAATTACTGTAAAGTAAAATATCAAAGTAATCTCACCCCATCATTCCTCTTCATGTATGTCATTATTAAATCATTGATAGGAAGCCCACAATATTTAGAGATTTAGATTTATTAATATTTAATGCATTGAGGGCCTTATTTTCTGTTGGAGTTTGAATGGATCACATGTATTAAATATATAAGCCTCGCTTCCGCCGACAACATTTATCGTACTGTACTCTCCTCAACAAAAGTCCAGTTTACGCCGGGAACTCTACCTGACTCAAGTTGCTTTGTCCGGTACTAAATGCTTTGTGGCTCCAAAAAAAGTAGCCCGGTTCAAAAATTTGACAGAAATACTTTGGAGGCCATTGATTGGTCCGAGACAGAGGGAAACTGCCACTATTAGCGACAAAGAAATGAAACCGAATGAAAAATCTTTTGCTTCCACAACCTTCGTCTTGTACTTGAAGTCAGTATTGTCTTTTGGTTGATGCAATATTCCAGTGTTGGTGGATGCAATATTCCAGTGTTGGTGGAAACATGGCTTTAGCGGCTTGTGCTAACACTGGTGACTTGAGCTGTCTCATACTCTGACAGTGTAATTGATTAGTGTTTTCTTAGCGTTCATAATCAGCAATTGAATATGATTTTTTGTCACGGCGGTGTTATAGTCAATTCAAGCTTTTTCCACGCTTTACTTCGTTTGTTCATCGATATTTGACACTGGTTGCCAAGCTAACAAACAGGTTTTCTCAATGCGGCTAGCTGTACAACCCTGCTAAACTCTCTTGCTGTGTGGAATTGCTCTGCCACCATCTCTACTTTTGGATAAGCCACCCACTTTGCACGCCACAACATGACAGGGTGTGAGGTTCTGTTGTCACGCGGAGATGGCATATACGCAGTGAATAAGTTGGTCTCTGGAGCACTACTCTCTCCTAAGTGCAATGTTAAAAAGTCTATAGTCTTCTGTACACCTAACATGCATGTTTTTGATTGTAAGATTTAAACCATGATCCCAGAATTATTTTTAGATTTTGGGACGACAGGATCACTCTGAAATGTTCAGCTCCCATGTTTTGATGTCAGAGTTTCTACTTTTGACATAATGGTTTATATGGCTGTAGCTTAATTTTCTGTACGTGACATGTTACACTGTTGTACTAGTTTAGAGAGCTAAGTATATGAAAATGAATTGACAGCGATATGTTCTTTTATGTATCAGTTGCCATGCAGTCATTATGGTCTTTTCGTTGCTTTAGGTCATATAGGATTCTAATGACCGGTCAAGATCTAGGTCAGGGTTGTCCAAATTAGGTCCTCAAGGGCCGATGTCCTGCATGTTTTCCAGATTTCTTTCCAGACACAACTGATTCAAATGATAAGCTCATCAGCATGCTCACCAGAAGCCTGAAAAGGATCCTGATCATTTAAATCAGGTGTGTTGAGGAAAGAAACCTAGTACACATGCAGGATACTGATCCTCGAGAACCAAGTTGGGACACCCCCCGATATTCTCAGTGACATGCCAGAACATCAAGCTCGCTTAAGCTGTCTTCCTTAAGTTTCTTTGCTAAGTCTAGTTTCTGGGTCTAGGTTCTGAATCTAGTCTTCCAAGTCTCGTTTACCTGCTCCGGTTTCCGATGGTCGCTGTGGTTATGTTGGATTTTGGTGTATAAAGAATTTCAACTTCTTCCATTTCCTTGTCCTATCTGATTATGTTCCAAATTCTGCTCCTCACATGACAACGTGTGGACAAAAGTAATTTAGCCCAGGGTGTTGTTCGCAAGTCTGAGTCAGGTGAGGAAAAATAAGGTTTCACCGCCAAGTGTTTTATTAGGTTACTTATTTATTGATGTGTGTTGACTCTGGTCCAAAGCTCCAGCCCATCCCTGCCCATGCTGTCTGCACCATTTGATTTCATTTATCCTGCGCTAACCAAGGCTGCTTCGAGCGCATCTTGTGAGAAGTTGGTGTCACTGTAAGCTGCCTTTGCTCCATGCTAATGGTTTACAATTTTAATGTGTTTATGCAAAATTGTTGTTATTTGTTGCAAAGGGATAGAATTTAATAATTTTATACCAAGATTGATTTTTCTGTAGAAGCAGTTCTTTGGTCTGGGCCTTTGTGCTTCATTGAGTTATGAAGACATTGACCAGGCTATTGATGCAAGAGGTGAACATGGTTTGCTGTGTTGATTTTGGTGGTTGCTGAATTATACATTACAAACCTGGTAGGACCAAACCTTACCTCTCTTGTACTGTATATAAAGATGCAGTGGGTGCTTGGGTGTAAGGTTTTCAGTGAGAAATTTTACAAGGTATTTCATTTTGTTTTTTTATGTTTTATTTACAATATTAATGGTGCACTTTACGTAACTTAATTTTCTGCACACTTTCCATAAGACTGTCATCATCACAAATCAATTTAAAATGTAAATCAAGAGAGAAAATCATACAATGAAAGTACTTTCTGTAAAGATGCTCTTTTCTATTTGTTAGTGTTTAATGGATAAAGAAATTAAGTATTTAAGTATTAAGTATTGAAAGAGGTGCTACCCTCTAAGCTCAAATGATAACAACAACAACAACAATAACAGTGATAATAATAATAATAATAATGTTTATTTTATCATTGTATTCATGAGTTAGCTATTTTCAGTGCTATAGAAAGAACAATCTCTAATAGTGTGGCATTCAGAATTTTGGGTTTATTCTCTTTGGAAATACACATTAAAACACACTTGCACACACTTTCGAATGTTCTTCAGATAAATGCTGTTAAAAGAATAAGTAACCATTGCTTATTAATACTTTTTATGGTTTCATTATTTTTTCTCTGATGTTTTTACCCATAATTGGAAATGGTGTTTGCATAGTGACACTACCCCACAGAACCATTAGCATTAACCTCACAAATATGTTCAAACATTTATAAGTACAGTATGTCCAATTGGGTTTGCCCTTTGGGAATGTTCACTACTCCATACTAGCAGCTTCCACACTTCTGTAAGAAATCAAAACTATCCGTAAAATAGTATTTTTTGAATCTGTGGCAATGATTTGATAAAGTTCTTTTGTTATGTCAATTTTTTTCCGTTTTCAACACTTTTCATTCTTAATTCTCTTCCTAGACTTGCCTTTCATCCACATAATACATACAGTACTGGCATTTCAAATGCAACTGAATGTGAAAGCAAATCTATTACGGGATTTCTTTCTGTTCCCATTAAGCAGGCAAAGAATATAAAAATATGTTTATGCTGAAAAATAAAGTTTGGTTGTGTGGAGGCTGCTAATTGGCATCTCTGTCTTTTCCATACTTGTGCTTTTCAGCTGCTGTGGAATTTCCGCCGACAACTCCATTCTCCATTCTAATACACCAGATTCTGTGAGAAAATGTCAACTTCTGACATTTGTGTGTGTGTTTAAACAAAATTCTGTGGTCGCTCACTTGGCATCATGCTTTCTCCTAAATTGTATTTGATGGTGCCTTCTTCAATGCGTGCAATATCTCCAGCATGTCACGGTTGTGGTACGGAAAGTGAACATTGATTTCACTCATCTCCGTCTTTGCCTGGATGCAGAATTCATGACGTTAACAACATTGGCCCCTGATACGTGCATATCATTTGACTTACATGTCTTGCGGCTCATGAATTTTAAAGTGCTTATGTATGTACATGCTGATACCTCAGGGCTTTTGCCTCTTATGAGAAATGAAGTGACTAATATTTCTCTGTAGTATAACATTTTTTTTTTTTGCACTCAAAAGCCATGAGGTAACATAAATTAAACATGGATGGAGTCCAGTTGGTTGGCAAAACAGATGTGTGATACATTGTGTGATTCAAACTAATACCAAGCATAAAGATGCAGCTGGATGGGCCTCTAACGACATTTTTAAGTGCACACTGAGCAACGGAGGATCAGGAATGAGTTGGCGGTTTGGTCGCTTCACGCAAAAAAGCTTGACGCGGTTTGGAAAAGTGATGGTGACTTTTCAGATGCCATCTGGTATTTAATTTGCGCTGTCATTTATTTTATTTTGGCTAGGACTGAATGTGCATGTTTTGACTTTGGTAATTAACTCAATTTTGCATTAGTTGCAAGACATTTAGTTGGGGGGGGCAGGGTAAGGCGAGCTATACCACGTACTGTTGTTGAGGCCAATTAGGCTCACAATGTGCAAGCTTTAGAGTGGCAGGCAGGCATTCTCAAAGGGAAAAGGAAATGCAACAAATCCTTTGAACAGACATGCACAATGTCTGTCTTCTTCTGTTTCCCTCTGTCTCACTGGACCGTGCCGGGACAAGACGGCACAAATAGAGCTTATTTACCTTCTAGTTGCACACATGTCCATCTTTCAGCCAGGGAATGGGAGGCGTGCATATTCACTGATGTAATTATTGGAGACTACATTGGACTTGATTGGTTGTCTGCTATCTGTACATGTATCACAAGTGATATATTTTTTTTCTACTGATGTTTGTGATGTCAGTGCTTTGTATGAATTGAGATCAATGTGTTAGTTAGATATGAAAAAGAAAACAAGCAAATACCTGTCAAAATCATCCAAAATGGTATTTTGGATAATCAGCTTGATTACAGTAGTTCCCAACTTTTGTGTTGCGGGACATTACTGAGACATGAGACGCATCATCATGTTTATTGAGGTAAAATGTTCTCTTAGTTTATCACATATATTGTCATATGCCCACAAACAAAGTGTCTTTGTTTATCCATCTATGCTAGTAGCTTATAGTAACAGGCAGATCAATAAAAAGTACAAGGTACAATTTAACCGTGTAAACAACTAAAAGGGTATTACTAGGTTGAACTAATTGGGCCCAGGTATCACAGTATTTTTTTTTTTTTTTTTCAATATTGTTTATGGCAAGGGTCACAGACCTTTTTGAAACCGAGAGCTACTTCTTTGGTACTGAGTAATACAAAGAGCTACCAGTTTATGTGAAGACCCTGATCATATTATTGGTTTCTCACAATTATTAAGAAACAGCAGTGGTAAATATATAAATCAATTGTAATATGTAATTTATGTAATTTAAGGTGACCAATATCACGTAACTCACATTTTGTCATTAATGAGCAAGGAAGGAAGGGGAGCTCAGAGTATATCCAGGGGCCTAGCTGCGGCTCTGGAATGATGACGCAAGGCACCTCGGAACTCAAATAATTCATGCGAACAGCAACGATCTGATGATGTCCAACAACTTTTCAACATATGTGTTGAATGTGCTTCTGGGTACCTATCCCGTCATTCATGAGGGGATAGCTGAGGTGACAACAGCAAGCATCATCCAGCACCAATATGGGAGACCGATGCATGCATTGTTTTATTGCACAATGTTGCCAAACAAATCACAACTATTTTTGCTAGTTTTTAACAAGTTTATTATTATTATTTTTTTAAATCTAGAGGAAGTGTTTTAGACCTGACTGTGTAATTTTAATTGCCCTTGTCACCATGGTAAAAAACAAGCCACAAATTGTTAAAAAAAAAACAAAAGAAAACTTTCACCGCATGTTCTTCTATTTGCATATACTACTACTATAGGGGTTAGCATTCGCGTCTCTTTACACTGCACTGTTGTTAGCTAGCTAACCTGCATGGGGTGTATATGCATTTGTAAATGTGATTGATTGGATGAATAGTGTTTGTGAAACTTATCGTATCATTGGCTGGACACTTGTCACTCGCTGAGTCACAGCGCAAAATGGTACAGAAAACAATATTATTGGTCTAATTAATTCAATAAGATGCGATCTAATATTCAACATTATTTAATACGTTTATACTGCATTTTGTTTTATGCGCAGCATAGACTTTGTTGTGCGTGTGCGAGCAGTGCGCAGCTTAGAGTTAACGCTGTTCTGTGGGCTACTTATGTGATACTCGGGGCATACCCAGTGCCCACGGGCACCATGATGGTGACCCCTGGTGTATGCCGTATACATTTTCTGACGATTTTGTCTGGTGGTGGGCTGTGCCATATCAACATGGAGATGCCCCCTGGTGGACAAAAAAAAAGTTTTTGTGCCCTAAACGCCTTGGCCCAAACACAAGTACAAACACACACACGCACACGCACACAAACACACACACAGCCACTCAAGAGAACTGCTACTTTTCACTGAGGATTTTTGCATCACTCCGATCTTAATATTGTCATTTATATATTAAATATCAAAAATAGCAAAAAAATGTACAAACACACTTTAGAATATATGCAAATATCTCATTGTGGCACTAAAATACAATTAACTGCTTTACAATATTGCTTTAAATCCCACTACCTCCACTTCTGAACAAAAAGATGTACTCGCTCATTAAAGCTAATCTTGCCAGCCTTGCTCTCAGCAAAGTCCTCTATGATGCTTGTTAGGTTCAAAGCCTTTGCTCTGCTGTTCTCAATAGAGAGAATAGGCAATTCACTGCTCCTCAAATACAGTAAGTCCTTATTGGGCGAATAACATAACCATGGGTGCGGGAGTTTGATACCTGCCATGGAAGTGCTTGTGCTGTATTTTGCTCTCTATTTCTCAGAAAAAAAGTCCTGCTTTCTTGTTTTTTGTCTCTGGGAAATGGTTTGTTGAATTTTCATGATCTTTTTGCGGTGGCTTCAGGAGGCTGAGAACAATCATTTAGTCCTTTTAATCTGTGGTCAGAATAGCAGGTCGTAACGGGTCCCCTTGTGGGCATAGCGAAATCTGCATTCATCACCTGAGGCTGAGCAGGTGGCGGAGATGACCACTTTTGGCCGCCTGGAGAAGCGTGACGCAGCGGGAGAGTCAATGTTGGAACTGTGATTGCGCTAGCTAGCAAGTTGCTGCTCAACTCCGGTGGGAGCTGCCTGGACTGAAAATAATGTGTATTTTAGTCAGTTTAGCTTTTGCCTTTTTTTTTATCATTTTGCCTTTTCGTGTTCGCATGCTGCTTTCTTTGTTTGTCTTTGTTAAGCATGACGAGTCGAGTATGGCACATCTACTCGCGATCCCCTTTTTTTCCTAACATATGGAGTGTCATCAGGACTCATTGTTGCTGACGGGTGTCAAGGTCAGATGATTGGAAAAATGATCATTTTCTCCCCTCTCTTAACGAGCCACGCAATGTGACTAACCCACCTGAGCTATCCTATAGAAAAGTATTATGGACTTTTTTTGTTTTTGTTTTTTTACCTCTCCATGGGCCCCTATGCAGCCATGGTCCCCAGTGCATTGCACCTGCTGCACCTTGCTGCTCATGTTTGGGTATTTCTATGTCATGCGTTTTAGAGTACTCACAAACATATATGTGTGTGTGTGTGTGTGTGTGTGTATATATATATATATATATATATATATATATATATATATATATATATATCAAACTATTGTGGAATGCGTTTGAAGCAGTTGGGTTTTTTTTTTTCCTCTTTTTACCACAAATACGTGAAGTTAAGCAGCATCCATGTTTCACCAAGTTTCTGTGTATATATAAGACTCCAATTAATGAACGAGCCGACTAGAATACCTTTCAGTGTTTTCTAACAACTTCAGGTAACACGAGCTGCTGTTAGCTGCAACAGGCATTGGCTGCTAACATCCAACCCGACATCCGCCCTGTAGCTCTGTTACGGCTACAGTAATTCTAAAATGCACATCTGTGTCAAAACTTGGCATATGTTGCCTGACAGATCAATCGTCCTCAAATGGTGCAAAAAAAAAAAAACAAACAAACATTTTTTTAAGTTACCATTTATAGGACCCACCCATACTTTTGGCCCTCAGTTTTGGGGAAAAAAAAGTGTGTATTATACTTGGGGAATTATGGTAATTGTCTGTCATGCCAGCCTTTACAGCACACCACTCGGGGAAAATGTCAATGAGCACCAAAGGCTGGATTAATGATTGATCATAATATTCTAATAAACAAAAAAAACAAAGTTGAGTAACAGAAGCATCTTTTTTTTCATTTGTCAGAACGAGACCGCTTTGCTGTTGAAGAAATGTCGATCATAAACTAACAGCGTGTAGGCAAGCCTTGCTTTGATATCGTGGAGATTCTAAACTTGCCAGCCCAGCGTGAGAACTAGCAAGTGTTTGGATACTGTCATGAGTTTCAGTATATTACATCATGCCTGAAAGCGGAAGGCTGCAGCCTACTTGTTTTTAAAAATCTTATACTATTTTGATTGGTCACAAAAAAAAAAGGAGGACCTTATGGTGTATTTTGAGCCTTTATGTTACCCCTTGTTTGTCACGCAATGCATGATGGGAACCCCACCTCCGGGTTGCATTGTGCCATGCTATGCTATATGCTATGCAAGTAAAGTGTTAACACTATGTTGTAGTCATTGTTATTTTAAGTAACAAGAAGAGTGAAAGATATAACAGACCTTCCCACACGATTTGGACATGTATGCACAAAAACACCCAGATCGTCCACAGCCTACTTTTTATATTCATTTTTGTGTTGCATTTCCTGGTCAGAGCTGTTGGAGCTGGAGCCTATCCCAGTTGACTTTGGGTTGCATGAAAGTCAGGCAATCTTCAAATGTAGTGATACATGAATGAATGGACTACTGTTTTGGTCGTGGCACATTGACAAGAGGCTAGACGCTAGACAGCACACGCTAGCCTACCTAGTATGAAGGCTGTAATCATGAGGGAAAGCATCTGGCTAAATTAAGAGTCAGAAAGTTTCCAATAAGTGTCCATTGTTCCGCCAAGACCTAGTAATAGTTCAGAATCCATGGTAACTACAGTACTTGCCTGGTCATTCTAGTTGCCATGACAACGGAGCAATAACTCTTTCAAAGTTATAATACAGCAGAAGGTATTGATTGTGATCAATGAGAGTGGAGAATGAATTCAGTGTGGAGTTACCACCACCTCTAAAGTTGCCTACTATCAAAACAATTCTATAAATTTGGTGGTACAAAGGTGGCGTGAGATCTAATTAACTTTGGCCTCCAGGGGAAGCAGCTGATCTATCTTTACAGCACAGTGACCTCTCCAAGGGGAGATTTGAAATGCTAATTTCATAGTGGCAACCCATCATACGAAAGTGGAGAGGGTATGGCAGAAGCGTGCACACATAATGCTGACCCGTGATCCTCGTCATGCTTGATTCTCCAAGGCGGTTCTGTTGCTCTATACCCAATCAATAGTGTTGTTATAAAATGCCAAGGTGCCAGTTTTAGCCTGCAAACACAAGGTTAATAAGGTGCTTTTAGTCCACTGTGCCGCAGTAGTTTGGTGCATGCTACTGTGCACAAATTGGACAACAAAACAAGCTACTAATAATCAGTCTCACGTCAGTCTAGGCAATTACAGTCCAAGCCAGTGTCAGAACATAAATGAGGTATTTGTCAATCACAAACAAGAGTTCCCTGTAGATGTAATTGAAATGTAATATAGTGTGAGTCTGTTCTGGATTTTTCATGTCCATCTCAGAATGCTGAAAAAGGTGGGATGTGCAGTTGCTATCAGGACAAAATAGACCCATCAAACACATAGTCTGCTGAGTTCTGCTCAAAATGATTATTTGATTGGCATTGTCAGAGATGATTTAACTACAGGATATGTGGTAGTACCTTGCAGTTTTGCACTGGCTACTTTTTATCTGGTCACTACTGATGTCTGCTGCTCTTTTTTTTATACCTGCAGTAAAGATGACAAAACAAGCATGTCAACCTCATTTTAGACATAGTATGATGTCTGTGTGTGTTTGGGTTTCGCCTTTGACCTTGTGTGACACTTATACTCAAAAGATGGTGGTGACAAGGAAAAAAGGAACATCCACTGGGTATTCCTGTGATGAGGAAAAAAGTGACATTTTGAGCAATACCTTTGTCGGACTTTTGTGTTTCACTGTAATATTAGTTTGAGAGGTGGCCAGTAACCATGTGGTTGATTAAGCAGATGTGTTGCTTCCCTTGAGGTATGTTTTGCACTGAATTTATTTTATGCCTTGATAGGTGTCCCGCAACATACTTGCATTTTGGGTCCATGGAGTGTCTCACTTATGTCCTTCTTCTAACCCATTAAAAAAAAAAAAAAGAAAAGCTGCTATGCGGCACTTTAGCAAATATTTATTTATTTATTTATTTATTTACCCATATGTACTTAGCCTGGATTTACAAGTTTAATTTTTTGTCAAAACATACAAAATTATGAAAATGATCAAGCCCGTTGTGCCACCAGGATCTTGCACCGTGATCCTTCAGTTCCAAAGCCCATGTTCTTACTGATGAACGACTGCCTAATTAAAGTTCAACCAATATCGCAGAACAGCTTATGATTGTACTTGAAGGTACAACTTGTGATAATTAAACTTAAAATGATTACAACTATCAATCAGAAACAGAATGAATACTGGCCATACATGCATTTCATATACCATTTCTCTTGCTCAAGGAAATTACTAACACCTGCCAAAGGTAAATGGCACCATAAATTGATGTCAATTATTAGGCATGCATACCCACTTTTCGCATACACACCTATTCATCAATCAAACCCATCCAAGCACAGAATCAGATTGATTCCAATCTGTGCAGAAAGAATGTACAAACTCCATATATTCAAACCTCACCTGGCAGATTTGCAAACCATCGTGCCGCCTGAATAAATACCAGTGAGTGAAAATACTGTGATGGCTATAATATGATTGACCTTTTGCTCAGTCGACCTTTGCTTGGGTTCACTTTGGCTGTCTATGTTGCCACACTGAATTAGCGTTGTTTGACCTGGGTGCAAATGTCATTGGGGTGAAAAAGGTTTGAAGTGGAAATATGTGCCTCAGAAACTCCAAGATATGACAACAAATGATCAGAATTAGTAAGAGAAGGCGCTTTCGAATTCCCTTGGAGCATAGAAGCCTTTTTGCGCTTCCCAAATCTCAGCAGTGGGCAGCAGCTGTGGAATTAGCTGGGAAAATCGGCTTGAAGCGGGCTCCTGCGGCTGTGGCATCCACGGTGTGAGATCTACCCGGAGTTGGATAAATCATGTTAGGGGAATTGGAGTGAAAACACCTGCAAGCCTTAACACGTGCAGTTCATGGCTCTAAACCAGTCAAACTGACTTTATCGACAAAGCCATGTACAGTAGGTTTGTCGAACTCTGTTTTATAACTTTGAACCAATCCTAAAATTATAATACAGCTTGAATTTTAACTGAGAACACTGCATGGGATAGCCATCTTTCTTTTCATCTGTATGTCTCTGTCTCTATCTGTCAGAAACATTCCCCACACACATTGCTGGGGGTCAGCGTCAAGCGCGGAAGCTTTACAACCCACCAATGTCCCATATGCCTCTTGTGGTAATAGCCTAGACTAAGAACATCATTACCCCCCTGAGAAACTCAGATAGACAGAGAGGAAAAATCCACAATGAGTGCTGTAGGACAGGAACAGCAGGGACTGAATTGGACGTACAGTACTGTGTTAGAGTTGTTTGAGCAATGCTATAAGCGCACATCCGCCAAAGCCAAACTGCCCAGTGCTCTAATGGTTAGCAGTGTCTACACGGACAAACAGATGTGAGGTGACATTCTGGATGGTGGATGCATCCGTTGGATCCCACATTGACTCATTGTGGAAATAAATTCCTCAATCAGTTCTGGAAATGAACAAATATAGTTGATAACAAATGTAGTCAACAACTAATCTCTCTCTGAATGTTCTAAATGCGATGTTACATACTGGTGACATACCGGCACTGGTGTCAAACTCCAGTCCTCGAAAGCTGGTATCCTGTGTTTGATGTTTCTCTCACCTTATTCAAATGATTAGTTCATCAGCAAAGTTTACAGGAGCTTGACAATGATCCTAATCATTTGAAACTGGTGTGTTTGAGAGAGAAACATTGAAAACATGCAGGATACAGCTCTTGAGGAGGTAGAGGTTCATTTTAGTGGTTCTCAAAATCGGTTTATAAGCACTCCTGAGGGTACATGAAGGCACTTTAGAGGGTACTTAAAATTTTGACAGGGTTTTTGCAGGTACCAGCAAATCTAATATGCTTTTAGTGCTGCGAAAGGAAAAGTGCATTTTTCTTTTCAAACTAAAAGCAAATTAATTGAAACAGGAATGAACAAGTATATAGTAGAAAGTAACTCCTCAGCAAAACATTGTATGTCTCGTATCTGAATGCACATTGTCTTTAGTGATGCAATTTTCCAGTTATCAGAAATAAAACAGATGATTTATTTCTACTCCTAGATATACCACAGTGAATATAGTTCCAAAGTTTTATATATCAGACAGCACACAGTTTAAAACAATATGTGAAAAAAAAAGTTTTATCAATTAAAATTGCATCCAAACATGTTCTTGTTTTTGCTGGTTGTATTAAAACAAGCAACAAAAGGGGGAACATAACTGAGGAGACTAGATGCATCCAGACAGACTTGCCAGCAGGGGGCAGAGACATAACATTTTCTACAGACTATTGTTGGTTCGATTGTTTTCCCTTCAGGTTGCAGCATTTTTTGGTCATATTCTAACTAATCTGAATCATTGTTGA